>NW_025783522.1:0-30983 GCF_021130785.1 Homalodisca vitripennis
TGAGAGTGAAATGAACTATAAATCTGAAATTTTGCACATTTTGCACATTTGAACCTCTGTGAAGATGTTTCGACCAGTGGTCGAGCTACCTTGTATTTTATACTTAAAATAGTTAAATTTTAAATTTAGATTTTTCTTCTTACTAAGCCAAATTTTAATGAGTATATTTTTTCACACAAATGTAAAAATAACTGAGTTCAGATTTAAATCATGTATTCTGTGTATTCAAAACTTAATGTCAGTATTTCTTTTATTAATTGAATAGGTAAACCGGAACATTGCTGTAGCCACGTTTTTACAAAGTATATTTCAACACTCTTGATTATAGTTCGTTATAAATAATCACTGCTTTATTGATATTTTGGATTTGTTTTACCTTTATGCGTAATTTTTGTTAATTAACGTTTTAATAATACTAACTATTTTATAATCATGTTTCATGTTTAAGTTTACCATCTATTCCGCTTGGTTTTGAAAGTAATGAAGTAAAACAATAAAATAACACAAATTTTAAAATATGCTTTGATAACACAGAGAAAAAAGTATCACAGTTGAAAGTAATTAAATGCACACAACATAAAAATACAAATAATATATCAGTCCTAAATTTCTTATTGTTATATTTGGTATCATATTTCTATTGTACTCGCAGTAATTTATGATTTGTTAACAACCTTAAAATTTTAAATCATTACCATGGATATACTTGTGTTTGTAATCAATTCGAAGATTGAATAATCCGACAAATAACTTATTTGTATTATAATATCAAATCTTGGTCTGTATTTGAAATCGTGTGTTTTTATTCTAGTCGAGAAACGCTGGGTTCATCAGTTATCTATCAAATGTCTCCAATTACCGCTTCATTTTTAATTACTCCTTGGTGCAAAGTACAATATTTCTCTTTGGAATAATTCAATGCGAACGACAACATTTCTTGTATCAATTCATTATCTTAGGTCTCAATATTGGTTTGCTGTTTGGACATATTGAACAGTACGAGTGATGTGAGAACGTTTTAAATATACAGTAATTTTCACTTTTTCTTTAACACTAGCTGATTGAGGTACACTAAATTTTCTCGTGTAGTTAAAAACGATCTTCATGTTATGGGAATAAATATCAGTAAACTGTACTAAAATCAAAACACCAAACTCGTAGTCGAACTGAGAGTTTTATTATTAAAAGCCGAGTAATAATAAAAAGTAATTATGAACACAAGGCTAACAATAAAAGTTCAAATATTGTAACGGAACTTACCCCTTTATTTTTATACACAAAATTATATAAACTCTAATATGATACATATTTTATATATGGCATATACGTAAACTCATGCACCTATCTAAAACCTATATGAAATGGTTAGTTTATTTATGTATCTTAGATTAGCCTCTGTTCTGCATTATTTATGTGTGCTCCCATTTCCAAAAATAGAGAATAACATGTTCTATGTCATTTTTCTGTAATTAACTTGTCTTACCATTCTCATTTAGTTAATAATGTAGACCTTGTATGTATGTTCTCTTTATGTGGATCGATAGGATTGAGAAAAAACAATGAGGTAATTTCACAGGAATAAGCTATCTCCGAAGGTTTGTTCCCACTACACAGCCTCTGCTGCTTCCGGTTTCACTTTCCTCCATCAGAATCTCTTACTCGCATTCACTATCTTCTTACTAAACATATTTGTGCATCTATTTTAAAATAAACAAAAAGGGCTTTCAATTAATATACAAATTAGTGGCTGTTAATTGGTTAATTGCATTAAACATAATTAAAATACCATTCCATAGCACAACAACATTGGCTGTATGTGAAGTAAAAACTGTAATGACGCGACGAACCTTATTGTAACCCAGTGACTGTTAGAGTGTTAGAGTGTAGAGAGTGAGCGAGATAGAGTGCCGGGGTGCAGCAGGCGGCGGTAGAGGGCGCGCACAGGGGTGTACTCGCGACACTATACAGCACAACACTGAGCGGAGTTCGGCGGCACACTGGCCCAACACAGTCCACATCCCCGCCCGCCCACCACCCCCCATCTGGACCATCAATGTCAAAATATTACCAACACCACCACATTGTATGGATATGTCAAATTTCACCTAGTATCTTCGGTTTTGTTCACGATGTCTTCTGTACCAAAATGGGTTACATAGAAATATGTCAATAATGATGTTCCCAACTATTCGCCAACGTTATTACTCAAGTAAATTCAACCTTGGTCTGTAATACACAAAATACATACCTTCATACTTCTATTGCACTGATCTTATTAATTAAAACTAAAATAGGTTGAATTAACTAGCAAAATGGTCAAGGATTGCCATTTCACTTTCATTAAGATAAAAGGATCAATAATTCTTTTTTCCTACGGGACAACAATTTAATTCATAAAAATATTTCCAGTGGTTTATTTCATCACCAAGATTGACATCGTCGTTCATGTTAACCGAGAGTGGTTGGTAAATGTCGTGTGTATGCTATAAAAATATTTAAAAAGCATTTGCTGTAATTTTGTTATCAAAGGCTACCAATTTTAAAAAAAAAATTATATAGCTAACTTATGTAATCGCTAATGTGGTAATTCAATTTTAAATAGCACTATAAAAATACAGGCTGGGTTAATATAAATCCTCCAATTGAAAACAAAGTGTTTACACTGATTTTCTGTTGAATGGTCCAGTTTATATTCGATGATTGTAATTTTACGTAGTTAACGTTAGGCTAGCTTTTTATGCAACTCAAATATCTTCCATCTGTAAAGAATAGTCAGATTGTCCATTTTTTATTCAAAGTAGAAATGTATTTGTCTCTACACTAAAACTATGAACGTTAGTAAAGCAAAAAAATAGTAGTCTCTATACTTTGAAGTGGTAGTTCTATTACTACGAGTTTTACCTCATGAGAACAAAGTTAATTTCAAACAATATTATGACCGTATTGTTGGTCTTAGAACTATGAGAGATATCTCATTTTAGACATATAATTAGTGCACATGCAAACATTTCTTATAGCGTCTTGTTAAGTGTGTTCTTTTTTTAACTTGACTCCAAAATAATTTTTGTACAGTTTTTCCTTTCAATAAACATTTACAGTAGCGGAAACAATCTTAAACGAGTTAAATGTTTATTAATTACATTTTTAAAACATGACATCTTCCATAATTCAACATGAAATTGATCGACGTTTAAAATTGTTCTTGTATAGATCAAAACCAAGATGGCCGCCGGCACAGCCGTTTCTTAAAGTAAAACGCGTTTAAGGTCGTATCATAAATCATGACATGTACTATTCAATTCGTTATAATAAAAAAAGTCAAATATGACGTTAATAACAATAATATTTAGGTGACTCGCCAATTATCAGTTATTAGGGACTCCATATTAATGACGTATTTTGGAAACTTAATTCAATAAATTTAATAATTTTAACTAC
The DNA here is from genome assembly GCF_021130785.1 of Homalodisca vitripennis. Taxonomy (NCBI): domain Eukaryota; kingdom Metazoa; phylum Arthropoda; class Insecta; order Hemiptera; family Cicadellidae; genus Homalodisca; species Homalodisca vitripennis. The sequence goes on from NW_025783522.1 coordinate 3,439, forward strand.
GAGATATAATTTATCTTTAACGGTGTCCAAGGTCAGAGTACAAAAAAGAGACTATCAACTATTTAATTTTTTAAGTTTACAAATAAAAATATTCTATGGAATTCAACAGTGAGATACAGCCATACATTGTGTGCGTGCGTGCGTGCGTGCGTGCGTGTGTGTGTGTGTGTGTGTGTGTGTGTGTGTGTGTGTGTGTGTGTGTGTGTGTGTGTTTTCTATTAAAGTAAACACAATTAAATTATCGTAATAAAAAAGTACGAAAAAATTCGGAAATGTGTTCCCTAAGTACAGTGGTGTGACAGTCTAGGCTGTGCCAACTGTTCATCCCAAACTTCCTGTCTTTCTCTCATTTTATCATCCCTTTTTCCCGTTAGTTTTCGTTTATGTTGTTGCCAATGTAAAATTCACTTTCTGGGAAAATGTGCTTGCATATTTCCATGTAATTATAAATTAACCGTTTAATGTATACTTCGTACGCAGTCTATGCTTGTTAGGTAATTCCTTTCAGCGCACTTCTGCTATAAGTTACATTTGAGCTTATGACAAAATGTTTTCATGCACATTAATTGTACTTTGTGTAAATTCCGAAAAATATCAATAACGATCACAACATGCAGGAATAGTTCATAGGCCTACGACATAAACACAACGTTATCGAATGTACCGTACTTATCTGTTCGTCTTTCTCGTGTGACGTAGAAATTATTTAACTATAGACAAAGAATGCAAGCAATTGAAATATTATTTGGGCTTGCAGGAGATTCCTCCTAATTATAAAATTAGATATGTCCCAATAGCTCCCTTTCTCAAATAAAAACTAACGAAAATCATCTGTGTTTCACAACTGTACGTACGTACGTGGAAATTCGTGGACAAAACAAAATATCCAACCGAATTAATAACCTCATTAAGGAATAACCAAAAACTTAAACAAACTGAAATCCTTTTATAAAAAAAATCATTACATTAATAATGTTTTAAGAAGATCTATTAAAAAACATCCATTGTAGTTTTTAAATTTGCATTTTAGTATTTTTTACATTGTCATTTCTACCAAATGTTTATAGACATACAAATTCAGTACTAAAATTAGTTTTGAATAGCTAAAAATAAATCTAACAGAAATTGAGAGCTGTTGTAACTTTTGTTTCAAACTAATACAGTATCACAACTCCACATTTTATTAATTTTCTTTGAAGGGAATGAACTTGTACAAATACAAAATACAAATTTAAGTAAATAAATAAAGAAATGTATATATATATATAATGTGTGTGGTGTGTGTGTTTTGATATACATATATATAATGTAATATGTTATATATTTTCATATGTATGTATATGTATACATAATTATGTATTTCGTCTTAACAAGACATTTTCAAGATATATAGGTAAATAGGTAAACATATTAACAACAATCTACACATATATATATATATATATATATATATATATATATATACAGTAGAGTCCCGCCAATCCGAACTAATTGGGACCGAACCTTGTTCGGATTGACGGGAAATTCGGACTAGGCGGATTTTTGTTAAATAGTACCATTTATCAACTTTCAAGTGCAAATTTACGTGGTTTTAAAACAAATTAAATGCATACAAATAATCAAATGCAATAAACAATAGTAAGTACGTATTAAACGTAATAAATAATATTACTGCTTCCTGTCTTTGTACGGTAACATCGCGTGGTCGAAACTGAGTGCCATTGTTTGTGCGTAATGAATCTAGTAGAAGCCACCTGTCTGTGGTTGGCGGGGCGAGTTGGTCGGTGACCTTGAAACAGTGTGGCGCGCAAAACTATTGGACTGCCACTACCTCACCCCTATCCCCTCCACCACCCACCCCGGTGACGAGTGGGCGAGACGACAGTTTAGTGCAATCTTCCATACGCGCAGCACGTGCTCTTACTGTGTATTCTGTAGTTTGTGGTTTGCAGTTTTGTTTGTTCTTTGCTCTGCTCTGTGCGTAATATCCGATATTATTATGGCTAGTAAACGTAAACACAACTCGTGTACGTTAAAAGAAAAACTCGAAGTTCTCAAAAGACTAGACAATGGTGAAAGTGCTACTCAACTTTCAATTGAATTTGGTGTCGGTAAAGCGACGATCAGTGACTGGAAAAAAGAAGGCGGGCAAAAAATCGAACAATTTTGCTCTGTTACAAGTGAAAAACACTCTAGAAAAACGTCAAACTACTAACTGTGTCATCGTATGACAAACTCGATGAAGCACTTTACTTGTGGTTTTCTCAAGAGAGACAAAAAGGCATTCCCATTACCGGCCCTCTTATTAAAGAAAAGGGCGCTTCTACTAAACATCCTTATGGGAGGCGATCCGTCATTTTCGGCTAGTTGCGGTTTTTTTAGATCGGTGGAAAAAAAAGGCACGGTATCAGGCAACTGACTGTAACTGGCGAAAAGATGTCTGCAGACAGCAACGCAGCCGCAGAGTATCTTCAGGAGTTCAAAGAAATTACATCCTCCTACTCACCCCAGCAAGTGTAACAACGCTGATGAAACGGGGCTAAATTTCAAAGCGTTGCCAACAAAGAGCCTAGCTTCAAGAGAAGAAAAGTCCCGCTCCAGGATTTAAAATGGATAAGCAACGACTAACCGTATTTAGCATGCAGCAACGCTTTCCGCCACCAATAAGATACCTTTGATGGTTATCGGTAAATCCAAAAAACCTCGATGTTTTAAAAACATGAATATGAACGCTCTGCCGGTTTACTATAAAAACCAAAAGAAAGCTTGGATGGATCGTGCTTTGTTTCAAGAATGGTTTGAGAAACAATTTGTGCCCAACGTGAGAGCCTACAATGAAGAAAATGGACTGCCTGATAGAGCGTTGTTACTCATAAGATAACGCTCCGTCCCATCCGAATGACTTAGAGCTGGTTATTGGTGATATAAAAGCCATTTTTCTACCACCGAACGTTACTTCGATCATACAACCAATGGACCAAGGAGTTCTACAAGCAGTTGAAGCAAAAATTATCGGAAAAAGCTGCTCCGAAGCCTGCTTGAGGAAAATGAAGACCTCACAATTCTCCAAAAAGCTTAAGAAAAATCACGATCAAAGATGTAATTTTCTGGGTGGCAGAGGCTTGGGAGAACACAAGCGTAGGAGCTCTGCAGAAATCTTGGAAAAATCTTTGGCCTGATCTGCAGTTTGTTGAAGAGGTTGTTCCACCGGTAAATGAATGCGAACTTCTTCCTCTTGTAAAAAAATACCGGGATGCGAAAATGTAGAGAAGGAGTGTGTTGATGAGTGGACGGCTGTAGATGACAAAGGCTTCGAGGAGTACACAGACGAAGACATCGTGGCACAGGTGCAAGGAGTCCCAGCTGATGACTCATGTAGCAGTGAGGATGAGGGAGACGCCCAAACTACCGATATTGTTCCACACAGCGCAGCTGCAAGTGCCTTTGACCTCGCTCTACGCTACGTCGAGCAACATGCCGCTGCATCTCCCAATGATGTAATGTTCATTCGGGCGTTGGCGAAACATTGCATCGTCCAGTCGTTTTAGTGTGTGTTGCGTCAAAAGAAGATCACTGACTTTAGGTCTTAAGAAAGTGTTGGGTTTTGCAGTGTTTTGTTTTACGTTTTTATCCCTTATTGTGTCCAAGTTAAAGTACAAATTATTTGCTAAGCCTTGCGTAGGGGTTTGTACATTATAATTACAGTACAGTACAGTACTATGTTTCATTTATTAACAGTATAAATTCCGTACAATGTATGTATCATCTAACGTTTCAAATGTAATTTCAGTTTCTATATGTCAGTAAGTAAATGCTTTGAGAAATAAAACTTACGTTTTACTATAATAACTGGTTTTAATTTATTTTTCCTGCCTTTTTTAGCAATTTTATATTTTCGTCCTAGCCGTGTTCGGATTAGGCGGATTTTCGGATTGGCGGGGTTCGGATCGGCGGGACTCTACTGTATATATATACATACATATATATATATATAATTATTATTACTTACGAATATACATATTTTTCTTAAATTATTATATAAAGTTAGAATAAGAAACGAGTTCTTTATTATATATTTGACACACCCTTGTACGTGGATTAGCTAAAGAATTCTTCTGCTGAAGAAAGCTCTTGATCTAGAACTCTCAATCAATTACGCTACATCGAGATCTCTGTGCCCAATCAGTACTGGATGGGACAGATGTCATTTCAAAGCTCGAAGTTAGTTACGTTGATTAGCTAAGGTATTCTCTGAGTGAGGAAGGCACCCGAAATAGAACAAAATTAATAAATTCAAAAGCAGAAAGATTTAGACCGGATGAACATAATTTTAAAGGCAATAATATACTAAGAATACCGTAAAGAGTATAGTATGAATATAGAATTGTAATACGCATCATACGTTAGACTAAAACTTGCTGTTAGCAAGTTTTTTTAGTATAGTTTTTGATAAAGGAATAAAAATGTTATGGTATTTTTTCATCATACGGAATGTTTTAAACATGTATAAATATTTATAATTTTGTTCCTTCACAATATAAGATATAATACCACTCTTATTTGTTTTTACATTTGTATTTTTATATAATATGCAATGGATTGCATTGGTTGGCTGCGCAGAAATAGACAATTGAATAGGATCAGGTGATCGCTCTCTGTTTTTTTATTGTTCGTCTCTGTTAGCTCTAGGCTAATAGACTTCGGGACACCCCATGCCGCCTCAATGTAATTCTTGACGTAGGAGTCTTGTAAGGATCTAGGATAACTTCTCGCTAAGGTTCCATCAGGCTCCCTTGGATGAAGCACCTCATCGAAGTTACATTTATGTTACCAATCTGCAGAGAGTTATTTTTTTAATACATTTTTGTAATTGAGCTTAAAAATTCAAGGAATTCTTTAAAAAGATCATTTGACTGGAGAATTTTAGCTCAGTTTTAAACATTCATCCCATACTTATTCTTAATTGATTTTAAACCTTGGCTTCTAGCATGGCCATGTGGCAGGGAACGTAAAAAATATGTTCCAAAGTCTCACTGTAACCTAAACTACACATCAGACATAGAGTAGTGAAGTACTGAACAATAGTATATAGGTTTTTATTTATATAAGCACTCTGTTGGTCTGACCAATTTAAGATATGCGCCAATCTATATAGACGTTGTTGAGGTGTCGCATCTTACTTCCCTCTCATTCTTGACTATGAATCGTATGTGAGTAGATCTGAAAGAGTGTCGCTCTGTTGGGACCGAGCACATGTCGTCGATGCCCTACACGGTACAAGGTGAGGAATTATTCTTCCTTGTACCGCTTTTACTAGTAGAAGATTGTGGATTTGGTCTTTCTCGACCTGCTGTAATTGTAGCTTATGGATACTTCCGTGTAATTGTCCATGCGTAAAGAGGTGGACAACTTTAACTTTATTGTATGTCAAGTGACTCTTAACTCCTGAGAATTGTGTTGCGTACATTAGCTTTATGTGTCGACCCTGTGACAGTCCTTTTGGAGTGAGAAAACGATCCTAACTTGTGCCATGCTGGGTGTGACAGATGAAGGCAAACTTTGGTGAGTCAGGCATTCCTTTCCTTATTTAATTACCCCCCTTCGACATGTATACTCTCCCTTCTCCTATTAACAAGGTATTTAATTCGATTATGACATTAATTAATTTTGTCACTGTCCTACGAGCCTATTTTAAATCTCTACAAAAGTTTAAAACTATTGTGTGAGATTTTAGAAGTCTGAAATGATTGTGGAACTTGCTATTAGATCAATTTACTAAACGTTCTAATAATTATTAATTTTTGTAAGGAAATAAACTCTGTCTGTTGTATATCTTGAAAATTTTATAGATCGTTTATAAATATCATCTAATTTTCGAATTTTTCAATCCTCAGAAAATAAATTTTTAAATTTATACTAGCCATTTAAAAATTTTACAACGGTAAGATTTTTGTTGCCAGAATCTTAAATCTTAGACAAGTTTTATTTGATTGACATATTACTACACGGTATGGTATTCCACTGTTATACAGTAGTACTTTTTGAATGTAAAAATAATAATAGACTGCCTTTTCTGAAGTTAGGGTGTATGGGCTTTTTGTGTTACTAATGTTACGGTTTAGTGTTGAGACAAATAGATTTTTACTCTGAATAAAAAAATGGAAAATTAGAATATTCTCTTGTAAGGGGGGCTATTGCTGTAATAAGCTATCCTAATCTCAACTACGTAAAATTAAGATCACGAACTATAAACTGGGTCATTCGATAGAAAATCAGAATCAACACTGCCCTTTCAACTGAAGGATTTAGATTATATTTTTTATTTATAGTGCAGTATGTACAATCTATATTATTTACAGCATGTAAATTGAATTACCCATTAGCGATTGTAAAATTTAGTTATACTATAATATTTAAACATTCTGAAAGCTTTAATAACAATATGCTTTTTAATTATTTGAATATCATACAACGTCATTAGCCATTTTCAGTTGAGGGTTAACGACAACACTGTCACTCTTATTACTTACTTTTACTTGTCAGAGTATTTTAACTTTTTTATTAGTTTATTTAACTGTGATTGTTGAGAATGCAATAAAAATTCATTAGTACTAGTAGACCAATCAAAACCGCAACTAGTAGTCCATATTGTAAGTACTAGAGAAAATTTACCGAATTGTGATAAATCCAGATAACTAATGGGTCCGATATTACAGGAATAGCATCTTTTGGAAGATAACAAAGGGGAAATGACCGATGAATTTGGCAAACAATCGCAGGGTGGGAGACCGATTACGAGATGAAATATGCGGGTGGATATAATAGTAGTGGGGAGGGGGGCAGAGCCAGCGATGTCTGAGGGAGATACCGGGTTACAACAATGCCACTGTCAGAGCCGAGTCAGTCATCATACTTTGTCATGGTCTTGGAGTTATCAATAGCCGACTTTACTGGTACAGTAACTTTCATTTGCCAAGAAATGAGTTGTCCAAAATTCAGCCCTCCAAGAAAACATTTTAATTTCTAAGTTCTTTAATCCAAGACGAAAACATCGGTAGTCTTTTCTCCCCTGGTGTTGGTGGTGACAGTTAATCAAATGATGTATTTCAGCTCAATATTCAGTAAAATAAAGCACAAATGTCCAATTTTTAACTAAATGAATAGTTAATTTCTTTCTATTTTTAATTAAACTATTCTGTACTGTTTTCATTGGCATGACACTGACTAAAGTAGCCTATTAGATAAGTTCTTACCTCATTATACAGGGAGATCAAAAAGTGCCATGTCTACTAAACTTTCAAATTATTCAAGGTAGAAAAATAAAATATGAGCTATCTTCCTCAATTAACAGGGAATATGACTTTTGGTAACATTTAAGGAAGTGCCGGCTCTGGAGGCATACTCATATTTATGGTACAGCATTGGAAATGGAACAAAAATCTAAAAGCTACACTGGATACCTATACAAATTGGATTTTTTTCATCTTTATTCGTGTATTAAGAAGGCAAAACTACGATTTGACAAATTCACGCATAATATTGAGAGAAATTTAAGCTAAAATTAAAAACTGTTTAACCTACGAAGCACGCTTGAAATTCAAAACCACGAAAATTTTCCAATCATAATTTTTAACCATAAGTAAATGTGAAAATCAATTTCGTGTATTTATTTTATTATGTGTTAAAGGCACATAATGGTGTGTTTGACCTGTACTTTTATATCCAAAATTTTAAGAACACTGCACGTTATTAAATAATGCGTAATAAAGCGTGCCTCCAGCTAAACTTTTGCACAAATATATGAATTTTGTAATACATCAAACTGAAATTTAAGTGCTAAGTATTTAGATAAATCCTTCGTTTGGTGTAAAATGTTTGTTTATTTACATTTTTTTGAACAATACACCACAAAAATGTATTGGTATGAATATTAAGTGACGGGCAACTGTCCCACTAAAAACTCAAAATAAGCCTCAAACACCAATCATATTTGTCTAATTATAATCTAATAAATCCCAAATAAAACACAACCTTATCCTAAAAGCTTTGTGTACTTGAATATATTTTTATTATCTGTTATTTTAAACCCTAGAACAACAAACCGATAATGTGATAACATTCCATCAAAGCACAAGAATATTGTTACAAAATTAATCTACAACACACAATGCTATATTTATAGCTAAAATTATAAAACGTTCCAGCCAGCTGGAGTACTCAGATCTCCAGAATTCTTACGAAAGCAGGGACAGATGATAATGATGGCATTTACAAGCGGTACCTGAGAGAAAGCCAAATGTAGGCTTTGAATATTCACTCCAGTTACAGCTCCAATTCCAGTACCGACTCCATGCAGCTACAGTACTCCCGCTAATGGGAGTTGGCCAGGTGGATGTTGTACATCTGCTATAATGTTGTCTTACACTTTCCCTTACATCCTTACATTGTGTTGATATATATTATTATTATTATTATATTATTTTATATACATATATATAATATATATTATATGGCCGTAATATATTTACTGTATATTACGGCCAAATACAAAATTATTGAATCGTAAACAGTAAGGGCTTTGTGGTGTAATGGTAGCACATTCACCCGGCAAGTGAGATATCCGGGTTCGAGTCCCGGCGGAGCAAGTACTTTTTGTGATTCAATGTTTATTTAAATTATTATATATATATATATATATATATATATATATAAATAGATAGTAATATGGGGTTCCTGGCGAACTTTCGGAGCCGACCGAAAAGCAATGTAAAATACTGTTCAATGTACCATAAAGGAAGCTGAGAAATAACACAGCAAATCTCAATGAAAAATTAACCGAATCTACAGTCGTTCGTCTCCAAAAGCGATCGGTACATTACTATCTACTCTGTGGAATGAAAAATTAACCAAATCTACAGCTGTTTGCTTCTACTTTCTTAAGCTGTGCTTTGTAAAATGTTGTTCAAATCTGCTACGAATAAAGGATTTATCTTAATAAAATTTAATCAATTTAAAAACATTTTTACTAAAAACATACTGTTACTTTAATAAAAAACTTTTCTACTAAATAAACAACATGAACTCACCAAGCTCTCTTCAGTTTCTAGCATTTCAAAAACTTACAAAGAAAGACAATTTTAACGAGTTTCAACTAATTACCAAAACATTTTAAAGAACAGTTGATACTTTCCTTAAATGATACAGAATTCAAAGAACTTGTAAAGTCTTTTGCAGAAAAAAACGTCTAATGGAGTGTTTTACTATCGGCAAAAAACTAAAAAAGTAAGGGATTACATATTTAATATAATTACGAAAGATATTGGAAAAGAAAGTAAAAAAATAAACAAACAGAGAGTTTTCATCGTTTTTTTATGACATTTTTCCCATATTATACGTTCTTTCAAGATAATCAAGACTTAATTGATGAATTTCTTAGGAATTTTTGTGAGTATCAAGATTTATCAACACAATTCATTAAAGAGCATTATAGAATTTTTCTTATAGAATATAGCCACATTTTTGTGTGAAAACAAAAGGGTATTACTGTAGATAATATTCCATGTGATTCCTATGAAGAAAGACACCAACTATGGTTATCAAAACAGTACTATGACGTGGGGAGGGACTGCAAGTTTTAGAGTTAAGACTTTATTCTACAAAGTTAATTGTTATAATTTCTTTATCTTTAATAGTCTTCTTTTCCAGTAACAATCAAGTGTAATTTTTCATTTTTGTTTAATTCTTTAATCTTTTTCTCATCCAAAACAGTCAAAAATCTGTTCGGCAAGTGTACTTTACAATCTTCCAACTCGGCAATTATTGTAAACCCGAATTTATCTTTCATTTTCTCCAAATTCAAAATTCTATGTTTCTTCCTTTCTTCCAATTCATTTAACTTCTTATACTCTTTAAACTTACATTCTCCAATATCATTTAACTCTTTCAAGAACTCCATTTAAATAGAAAAAATTCAAAGTCAAAAAGTGCAAAAACCATTTCTCGGTCGACCTTTTCTCCTCCCTCTGTCTCTTTCTCTCTCCCTCTCTTTTTATGCCTATGACACGATCACTTCTGCCGTTTATAGGCTAGGATCTATATTCAGGCTAGAGAGAGAGAGAAGAGCGAGATACGGATAGAGAAATGGTTCCGGAATACGATCTGAATACTTCTGAACTTGGTGTTTCTCCGCTATGGCCACTCGCATTGAAACAGTTCAGAAGTAAACTTCCTAACCGACCAAACCGAATTCGCGGACATATATACTCAGCAACACAATACAACAGCCCATCGAGAAGTAAAAATTTAAGAAATTAATTTAAAATATAATTTGAAAATTACAAGTAACAAAATGTACGCATATTTAAAATAGGTAAAATTATCTAACATTTTGAAAAAGAAAATGTTATAATAGTAAACGGGAACACAATTTTTATTCTTAAAAGCAAATCTGCATTACCGACATTTTAGTTCCGAAAGATTGCGCTGTGTGTATCAATGACAGTCGAGGTGTGCTACTACAGACCGACCATCACGATAATCGCTTCGCCTGCGTCATATCCGTAGTGATATCACGCCGTGAGAGGCGCAATCGTTGGTTTACAAGCACCATTTAGTTAAATAAATTTTTCTATCTAAATGGAGCGCGATAAAATATCATGTCCGTTCTGCAAAAAAGAAATTTTAAGAAAAAACTATGATCGCCATTATAATTCTAAAAAGTCACGAAAAAAACAAGCAAATTTACGATAATGAACTAAATTATTTAAGACAATGGGCTAGAGAAAATAAAATTGCCGATCACGAAAACATGTTTAATATTGAGAAATTACGTGAATTAAAGAGAAATTTCAAAGTTGAAAAGAAAAATCTCGACCTATTTAATGATGAAAAACTTCATTCAATAGCTGAAAAAGTTGGCTATCGGTACTAACGATAAAACCAAGTCTGAAATGATCGAAGAAATTGATAAAACTCTTAAAGTAAAATCCGAAAATATCATTGATGTAGAAGTTTTATCCTCAATACACGGTCTTTTCAAGCAATACATTTTAACAAACTTGAACGACAATTCCATGTCAATTTACAAATATCTTTCAATTATGCGGTCAGAAATTAAAAGTTTAATCGAGAAATTTCAAGAAAATGTTAAAAATATGAAAGGGCTATCTCTCTTTGGAATGTGAATACGAACGAACTTTAGTGAATGGTGAACCGCAAACATGTCTAATGTATTTTACTATCAAAGCAGACGAAATCTTTGACGTAAACGACTTTATTACTAAGCAATTTAATAAATTAACACATCGAGAACAAACGAATAATCCAAATAAAGGTTCCGGATGGACATTTAAAAGTTGTAAACAACTAGTTTTGAGCCTTAACAAACACGAAATGATGAATGCAGGATCATACATCGATTTACCAAAGAATATCAAAGATAAAAAAGCTTGTATAAATATAAAAAATAGAGATGATTTTTGCTTTATTTACTCAATAAGATGTGCTATTGAAAAACCAGAAAGAGACTGTGAACGTGTAAAGCAATACGAAAAATTTGTGAATGACGAAATATTTTCAGGTTTTGAGTATCCAATGTCTCTGAAAGATATACAAATATTTGAAAAACGAAGCTACAATTCCAAGTATAAGTATCCAACAATGTCTATCAATGTCTACAGTTTTGATGAAAATATTAACATTGTTCCGTTACAAATTTCTGAAAAATATGACGCTGAAACAAACATTGATTTATTGTATGTTAAACAAGATGATAAATCTCATTATGTTTTGATAACCGATTTAAATAAGCTTGTTTCTTCGCAGTTGTCTAAAACATAAAGAAAGAAAATTTTTGTGTAGAAGATGTTTAAGCCATTTTTACAAATCTGGAGATTTAACAGATCATTTAGAAATTTGTAAAAATCATGAAGTTTGTAAGCCAATTATGCCATTTCCAGGTCAAACAACTAAATTTACTAATTATCAAAAGAAATTTAACCATCCGTAATTTATATGGACTTTGAGAGCATATTAGAAAAAATTCCGACATGCAAGAACAATCCACAAAGATCGACTACAACCAAGATTTCAGAGAGGCACATTCCTTATGGTTTTACTCTATATTTAGTGTCGAATGTGACCAATCGCATGTACAAACCGATATGTTATCGTGCCAAAAAATGAAGAAGATTTGAAAAACGTCCCGACAAAATTGTTTGAAGAACTCAATAAATTATCGAAATACATAGCGAAAAAATATAATTCTAAGAACATGAAAACCTATGAAATTGACAGAAGAAGAAGAAATTTCGTATCAAAATTCAAACGTTTGTCATATCTGTGAATGGTCTGCTTATGATGTTGGGTCAATTCAGTATGGTTTTACTCCTGATAGTTGGAAAGATAAGAGTTATAATAAAGTGAGAGATCATTGTCATTTAACCGGCAAGTTTCGAGGCGCAGCTCATGCATGTTGCAATCTAAATTTGAAATTTCCTCAGAATATTCCCGTTTTCTGCCACAATATGTCAAATTACGATACTCATTTGTACATAAAAGAATTGGCTAAACAATATGGAAATGTTGATTTGATTGCAAACACCGATGAAAAATATATAAATTATTCTGTAAATTCTGGATATGGCTATGAATTCGAAGGTGATAAGCCAAGAAAATTCATCAAGTTTTCGTTTGTAGACACGTTCAGATTCATGGCCTCGTCTATAGAAAAGTTAGCTAAAAATCTAAAGAGAGAAGACTTCAAACATACAAATCATTTTATACAAGATGGACTGAATGAGATAATAGAAAGACAGCCAAATGACGACGACGAGATTTTTAAAATTCTATCTGGAAAAGGCATATTTCCCTATGAATTTATCGACAGTATTGAAAAACTTGATTACACAGAAGAATTGAGAATTCAAGATTTCTATTCACTTTTGACAGACGAGAGCATATCTGAGAAAGATTTTCAACACTACTTAAATGTTTGGAACAAATTAAAAGAGAAAAATCTTGGAAATTACTCTGATTTGTACAATATCCAAGATGTTTTATTGCTTGCTGATATATTCGAAAATTTCAGAAACATTTGCCTTAATTGTTATAAACTCGATCCGGCACACTATCTAACAGCTCCCAGTCTCGCATGGGACGCAATGTTAAAATTAACGAAAATAGAATTACAATTGATTAGTGATTATAATATGTATTTGATGATCGAAAAAGGTATTCGCGGAGGCATTTCTCAATGTATTAAGCGATATGTTAAAGCAAATAACAAATATTTGAAAGATTTCGATAAGACAAAGCCCGAAAACTATTTGTTATACGTTGATGCTAATAACCTTTATGGGTATGGCCTAATGCAAAAAACTGCCGTTTAGTGATATCAAGTGGATGGATCCAAAAAACTTACACAACTGCAGAATGGAAAGAAACAATTTTGGAACTCACTGGCGACGAAGATTATGGCTATATTCTCGAAGTTGATCTTGGATATCCAACGAATTTACACGAACATCACAAGGATTTACCTCTTGCTCCAGAACATTTTAAAAACAAACTTTGCACAACTCTACTGGATAAAACTGAATACGTTGTTCATTCGAGAAATTTGAAATTCTATCTGGAACAAGGTATGATTTTGAAACATGTGAATAGAGTTATTGCATTCGATCAGAAGCCTTTTATGAAAGAGTACATTGATTTTAATACTAATATGAGGACCAAAGCTACAAGTGATTTTGAGAAGGACTTTTACAAGTTAATGAACAACTCTGTTTTTGGAAAAAGTATGGAAAATGTGCGAAATAGATGTGATATTAAGCTTGGAAATGAAGAATTTTCAATGAAACAAGCTAAGAAAACAAATTTCAAATGCTTTAACATCTTTGACGACAACTGTTATAGCGAGTCACATGTATAAACAAAAGGTTAAATTTAACAAACCGATCTACATAGGATTTTCAGTTCTTGACCTATCAAAATTGCTAATGTACGAGTTTTATTACGATAAATTAAAGAGGTTTTGATCCAGATTTGAATCTGTGTTACATGGATACAGACAGTTATTTTCTAGAATTGAAACGTGATCCTTTTAAAATTATTAAAGAAAATATAGATGACTTTGATACAAGTGATTATCCAAAAGATCATGAATGTTTCACTACTAAAAATAAGAAGGTAATAGGGAAATTCAAAGATGAGTTAAATAGCGAAGTTTTAGAAGAATTTTGTGGTTTAAGGTCTAAGATGTACTCGTACAAATATCTAGATAAAAACCCAGTTAGGTGTAAAGGAATTAAGAGAAGCGTTGTAAATAAAACAATAAATATCGAAAACTTGAAGAGATGTTTGTTCGAAGATAAAGAAGAATTTAGGGAGATGACAGTCATCAAAAGTTATAAACATGAGTTGTACACTGTTACCATAAACAAGCTGGCACTGAACGCTAAAGATGATAAGAGAATTGTCCTAGAAAAATAAGATCGATACAGTACCGTATGGCTATGAAGCAAAATCTGATATATTAGACGAATTAAATAAACTTGGAAACTTTGATATGTAAATGGAAGATGATTTAATTCACTGTCACAAGTGTAAAAAGAAAACGAAAAATATAGATTCAAAAAATCGTTCAAACTCAAAATGGATTGTATAGAATTGCTGCAAAATGTTCAAAATGTAAGACAAACAAGAGTAAGTTTATAAAGAATCCAAATCCAAAACCTGTTAAGCAAGAATTGAAGACTAAAGATGAGATAGAGATTGAAGCTCGAGAAATTCATGCACCAGTACGAAAAAAGTTTAAAAAGAGAAAAATTATAACATTAGGAATTGACGATTTATGGGCAGCAGATTTAGTTATAATGTCTAACTATTCAGATCAAAATGATGGATTTAAGTATATGTTAAATGTTATTGATACTTTCTCAAAATATGCTTGGTCAAGAGCTATCAAAAGAAAAAAAAATAATTAAAAAAAACGGCAAGGATATTTCAAAAGCTTTCGAAGATATAGTAAAAGATGCCATAAGGATCAATCACAAACCTCCTAACCTACTTCATACAGATAAGGGTTTAGAGTTTAAAAATAAAGAATTTAACGATGTTTTGAGGAAATACAACATTAAGATTTATCATACTGAAAACGAAGAGAAATCAAGTATTGTAGAGAGATATAACAGAACTCAAAATGAGAGAATGAAAGTAATTTTTGAGATTAATAAAAACTTTAAATGGATCGATATTCTTCAAAAAATCGTAAAACAATTATAACGATACAGTTCACAGCACAATCAAAATGAAACCGAAAGACGTAGATAAGGATGCAGAAAAGGAGTTATTAGAGACCGTTTTCAAGTATGTTCCACCTGAAATTCACACGAAAACTAAATTTAAAGTCAATGATCATGTAAGAATTGTTAGTAAAAAACAAACATTTTCGAACAAATATAAGAACAATTGGTCAAGAGAAATCTTTGTGATTTATCAAATTAATAACACAGATCCTGTAACTTATAGTATAAAAGATTTAAATAATGAAGAAATAACCGGAAAGTTTTATGAATATGAATTGAAGAAGTCAAAACTGTAATATAAATTTTCTATATATAAATGGCGCATCAAAAGAAATGTACAAAGTGCAAAGAATTTAAAGATTTAAATGAATTTTATAAAGATAAAAATAGGAAAGATGGAATGCATTATAATTGCAAAGATTGTGAAAGGGAATATCATAAAGAATTATATGATAAAATAGAAAAATTAACTTTGGAAGATAAAGAATGTCTTAAATGTAAAGAAACTAAAAAAAATTTCAGAGTTTAATAGTGATCACTATAGTAGAGATAAGAAAGACTCATATTGTAAAGATTGTGTAAAGAAGAATCACCATAGATTATATTATGAAGATACTCAATGTGAATGTGGAAGAACTATAAAATGGTTAAATAATTATCAAAAACATTTACAAACAAAATATCATAAGTTAAGAGTTTAACATTTTTCATCGTGTAATAATTTTTTCTATATAAATGGAGTCTCAAAAGAAATGTACAAAGTGTCAAGAAGAGAATAGAAAAGACTGTTATTGTAAGGAATTATATGATAAAATGAACAAATTAACTTTAGAAGAGAAAAAGTGTTACTTTTGTAAAGAAATTAAAAATATTTCTGAATTTAATAACTGGCAGTATAGTAAAGATAGAAACGATGCTTTTTGCAAAGATTGTGCTAAAAAAATTTTCAGCGAAAGTTATAAAAACGAAATGCCTTGTGAATATGAAAAAAGAATTCTACAATGGTTACCTAGTTATGCTAAACATTTACAAACAAAATATAATAAATCGAGAGTTTTTAGTAAAATTTAGAAACATTTTCATCGTGTAATTTAGATATTCTATAAATCAGTCGAGATTCTGCCATATTTGTAGTAAAATGATTTCCGTTGTATAAAATATTCAAAGATTCTTTCATTTGGTTGTAGAGATTTATACTATTTGGATCTCCTTGTCTTAATAAAAATTTCCATTTCTGGGTAATCAATTTCAAGTTCTTTCAATCTTTTCGGTATTTCTCTCTTTTGAGCTCTGATAACGTAATAAGGATATTCCCACATGTGATTCTTCTTAATTAATACAAAAACATGGTGTTTTTTTCTTAGCAAAATCTTTACAAACAAGGTCTGGTTTCATTAAGTCAATTTTTACACTTTGTTTTGCGATTATTTCCGTTTTTATTTCATCTTTAATTTGCAAGTGTTTAACTTCGTCCTCTAAATATTTAATCTTGTTTTCAAGTTTGTACTCACCAAATTTACGAATACTTGGCAAAAACTTCTTTTGTAACCCAATTTTTGAAGATTTTTGCCTCTTTTTTATGTGATCTCAAAATTAAAGAATAAAGTCCAGATTCATTGATAAAAACAGTGTCAGGATGAAGATTGTTAAGGGGCCATTCGAATAGCCCCTTGTTTTTTAAGTAAAAATATTGAATTTTGTCATCATCATCAACATTTAATTTAATTGCGTTTTTTGTTTTTTCATAACCTAATATTTCACAAACATCTTTAGCCTTAAACCAGATTACATTGTTTTAGTCTACAATCGTTACAATGTCTTTGTTATTGAATGTAGGTCTACAACTGACTCCATTTAACTAGTAATTTTTATTTTTGAGAATAAAGCCCAGATTCATTAATGAAAACAGTGTTTTTTTGAAAGTTTGAAGGCCGGGGCGAATCACCCCTACCTTCAGAATGTATGTTTTCGAAGCTTTTTTTATATTTTGGGGGTCCATTTTATTCCTTTTTCAATCTTAAATATATTGTTGTTTTACTCTCATTATTTAATAAATTTCCCTCAGAGTCTTGAAACAGTTAAGACGATTTTTTGAATTCTTTTAATATTTTTTCTAATTGGAATATAATCGATTTCATTCGGTTTTTCACTGATTTTTGATCCATAAGCAACATTTGGGAAAAATGTGTACAAAAATTTCAGATTCTTTGTGTAAATGTTCGGTATGATTTTCAAAACTAGGTTCAACGAGATTACAATGTACTTCAATTACATCGAACGGTCTAAATTTTGGCGTTTTATTTCCTAAATATACCTGATTTGGCTCAATAGTTTCTTGAACAAACCCTAACAAATCTACAATAATTGCTGAAAAGATTATTCTTACTGGTGATTTTTATTTGAATTTTATTAGAGAGATAATTTTTTTGCATTTCAAACTTGTTTTCGTCAAAGTTTAAAGATTTATCTGATTGTTTGAATGTTTTCAGATAATTTTTAAGGGAATTTTTTATTTGATCGAAGGTATAATATCCTTTGTTTAAACCATAATATTTTGTTATGTTCTTCTCACTAAATCCTATACAATAAGGAGAACTTTCACTAATATTTATTACAAAATTATCAGAATAAAAGCCGCTTAAACCGATAAAATAATTTGATTCTTCCTCTAAGTGTATAGGATGTTCCAAGTTTAAAACTAATTTAGAGCTTTCTGAAGTCAACTTGAACAGCTTCATTTTCGCAAGCGTTGCTTCAAGATGAAAATCTTCTATTTAAATGGAGAAATTTTTAAAGCAAAAAGATCAGATAAAACTTCAAACGTTTGAAGAAAATAAGAAAGATCAACCAATCAGATTGTTAATTGTTGGTTCAAGTGGATGTGGAAAAACAACTTTATTATTGAATTTCATCTACAATAGGTTGATTCCTTATTCCAATTTGTACGTCTTTAGCAAGTCTTTGGAACAAGACGCATATAAAAAATTACAAGAAAGATTTGAAAATATTGAGAAAAACTTAAACAAAAAAATATCACATTTTTATAATGCTTCTGAGGACATAGTTCCATTAAGCAAATGTAAACCCAATTCGTTAATCGTTTTTGATGATTGTATTTTGGAAAATCAGGACGTTATTAAGGAATATTTCGTAATGTCTCGTCACAAAAACATATCTTGTATCTATCTTTCCCAATGCTTTTCAAAGGTTGATAAACAAGTTATAAGAAATAACCTGAATATGTTGTGTATTTTTAAGCAAGACGATCACTATTCGAGAAAGATTTACAACAATTATGTGGGTTCTGATATGAGTTTTAACCACTTTATTGAGTTATGTGATAAAATTTGGAAGGAAGACTACGGATTTTTAACTATTAATCTAACTTTGAAGCCTAAAAATGGTAAATATTTGAATAAATTTTCCAATATAAACGTGTGATAATCTAGTTGTTTTCATGTTTTTACGTTCACGTTTACGTTTCGTGTTCTCGTTTTTACGTTCCACGTTCACGTTTTTACGTTTCACGTTCACGTTTTACGTTCCACGTTTCGTGTTCTCGTTTTCGTGTTCACGTTTCCACGTTTCCACGTTCACGTTTTACGTTCCGTGTTCACGTTTCGTGTTCTCGTTTTCACGTTTCGTGTTCACGTTTCCACGTTCCACGTTTAACGTTTCAAAATTTTCCTAAATAAATGGCGAACGTAACCTTCAGAAGAAGCAAAAAAAACTTGATCAAATAGAAAAGAAATTAATCAAAGAATTTAAAGAACAGATTCGAATTGATGAAAAAGAACAAGAATTTATTCAAAAAATTAATCAACCTGTAACATCTGCAATAAAAAATGTTGAGGGTAAAATTGAAAATGTTTTAAGCGATAATCAAAATTTGATGAATTTGGTTCCAGTTGTACGACAATTTGCCGATATTTCGATACCAGAATCTGAGTTTGAATTGCCAAAATTACCATCGTCAACACCATTTAGACCTAGAATCATTGAAGAATCTACAATAGTTGAACCAATAAGTCCTGGAACAACGGATATAATAATTGGTGAAATTGGTAAAAAATTTCTTCCTAGAGCAAAGGATGATAAATTTGGTTTGTATTGGGACAGAAAAAAGAAAAGTTTTATGATTGGAAATTTGCCCGTGAATTTTGAGCATAATGGATATCATTATTAATGAAAAAACATATGAAGGAACTCAAGGTTTATGGAGATTATTAACAGGCACTGATGTTCCAAAATACGGTTTATATTCTGAAGAAGACTTGAAAAAGTATACTGAAATTTTATGGAAATCTGATTCAATTTACAAAAATAATGATCCATCAACTAAGAAACCAAAGTCAAGTAAAGGTAAAAAAATATCTCAATTTGATTAAACCAATTTGGGAAAAAAGAATCGAAGGATCAGGTGTGAGAAAAATACAGTGATAATAAGATTGAATACAGATATATCGACGATTTGACAAAACTCGATGGAATTATTAATTATATTTATGCTCAAGAAAAGGCTGGAAACAACAATTTTTTGAACGAAAAGAAAGCGATTAAAGATTTTATTTCGAACAAACTTGATGAAATGATTGAAAAACCTGATGGAATTAAATATTTAAAACGAGTTTTGCCGGCAATAAGTTCATCTATGATTGAAGGTAGTGGACTTTTGAATGATTTTATCAACAATTTACCTTTTGAATTACACGTACCAACTTATCAGTATCTGGGGCCTGGCACAAAACTCGAAAAAAGACTAAAAAGAGGAGATCCTGGTATAAATAAATTAGATCAAGCTGATATGGAACACGATATTTTTTATGCAAAACATAGAGACACAAATTCCAGACATATCGCAGATAAAGTTTTGCAAGATAAGGCAATGGATAGATTTTTATCAAAAGATGCTAGTTTAGGTGGAAAGATTTTGTTGCGCTTCCAACAGCTGGAGCAATGTTTTTGAAGAGAAAACTAGGAATGGGAATCGAAGAGAACTTGAAATTTTAACTATATAAATGGAGGTGAACGTAAATTTCAGCAAAAATCAGAAAGAAAAAATAAAATCCGCTTTTAAGAAAAAAATACCCGTTAGTATTCAATTTAAAATAGATCAACTAAAAAAATGGCGAAGATAAGATATTTTTAACAAATAGACAATACAATAAACTCGAAAAACATAAGAAAAACAATAAAGGAACCAGAATAGAATTTTCTTATAATCAGTTGAAAGAACTCAAAAATGGTGGACTTTTGAAAGATTTATTAGATTTTGGAGAAAAATATTCCAGTTGTTAAAAATGTTGTTCTTTATGTTCGTAAAGCTGCTCCAATCGTTAAAAAGGATGTGATTCCTATTGTTCGAAAACATTTTAAATTGGTTAGATAAAGAGTTGGAAGATGTTACAGGATCTGGATTAGATGAAAAAACTTTGAATTACGTGAAATCAAACATTGAAAAAAAAATGTAAACCTTTAACATTCGGAGAATTGGAAGAAATCTGCAAAAATATTAAACATTTTAGAGGAATCTTCATGAGAGATACATTACCTGAAAAGTTAAGAAATTTGAATGTGGAATTGTGAATTTAGACTCGATTATGGGAAGTGGAACGCATTGGATTTGTTATTATAAAATTGATAAGAATGCATGTTATTTTGATTCGTATGGAAGAATTGAGGACAAACCACCTATAGAATTGATTAAATATTTGAAAAAATCAAGCGTCTACTACAATGATTCTCAGATTCAAGACTATAAAGATCCCCCAATTTGTGGTCATTTTATGTGTTTTTGTGTTGAATGAACTGAGTAATGGTAAAGATTTTAAAGAAGTTGTTAACAAATTATTGCTTAATAAATATGGATTCACAAAAATATTTTTGACGTATTTGGAACACAAATTATTCAAAATGTAGATAATAGTTTGAATTTTGATAGTTTGAGAAATGAGGTTTGATAACAAGTTAGAAAATTTATTACAAAACCTTCCAGATTCAGATATGTTTGCTGTCGAGATTGAAGATTTTAAAGCAGAATATGATAACAAACTTGCAAATTTCATGAGTTCAAATGAAGTTGCTGATAAAATAAAAACATTGGAAAAAGAAGTTGATGATGGTGTAAAAAAATTATTTACCAATTTAATGTCTCATATCGAAAAAGCTGATGAAATTACTGAAGCGATCAAAGTTGAAAAGAATTATTTTAGTTTGGCTAATAAAAAAAGAATTGTCGGTGTTCGACCTGGTATTGACAAACATGATGTTGTTGTTAAAAGAACAAATTTTAAAACCTCTAAAAATTATCAGAAAACATCGATATTGTTGATTTACATGATCCGAATGTTAAAAATGCCTTAGATTTTAAAGGAAAAAAGAATTAGCGGTGTTAGTAAAGGAATTAATCCATTTGATGTTGTTGTAATGATTCAATTAGAAGATCATATTAAAAAGTTTAATGAACTAGAAAAAAAATTACGAGAATGAAAAGCAACGTGTTAGAGATTCTATAAATGAATTCTATGAAAAACTTGAAGCGAGAAGTAAAAGATCTATAGAAAATTGTGATGAAAAATTTACAAATTTTGAGGAAAATTTCAATCTATATAAAGGCGATCTTTATGGAAAAATAACAAACTTTTTGGAACATTTCGCTAAATTTCAAGAGGGTTTTAATGAAACCGATAGAAAAAATGGTGAAGTTTTTAAAAGAGTAGTTACTAATCAATCTTTACTTCATGATAAATTAATTAAACTAGAAGAAAACTTTGGAGAAATTAATGAAAAAGTTATAAAAAATAAGCAGTCTTTTGATAAGTTTAGTTTAGATGCCACAAAAAACTTTTGAGAATATTGATCATAAACTCGTTGAATACAACGATTTACATCTTGATAAATTAAATAAACTAGAAGAAAACTTTAATAAAATTTAAAGAAGATGTTGATAAAACTTTTGAAAAACATCGACAAACAGATTTAATGGAGAGTAGGTGGCTATGATGACTAATTTTTCTTTTGTAAATGGCGCTTCATATATTGTGTGAGATGTAAAGAGAAAAACTGCCACAAACGATATAAAATACTATGCAAACATCAATGGAGTTAAGAGAATTTCTGGAAAATGTGCTGAATGTAACGCTAAAAAGAGCCAATTATAAAAAAAATTTGATTTTGAAATTTTTTTTCTTAATAAATAGAGATGGCGGGACATTACAGTGCTTTCGATCTTTTTATAATGCAACACGAAAGAGATTTGAAAAAAGAACATTGGGATGAATATTTCTCAAAAATATGAATTATCCGAAGGATATGATGAGATTATACGTAAATACAAATTGAATTGGTATAACATTGCTAAATATCAAACTTTATCATCAGAGTTCATTCAAGAAAATATACATTATCAATTAAAAGATCATATGTCTGTTCTTTGTCTCTATCAACACTTGAGTATAAAGTTTTTGGATGAAAATAAAGATACAGTTGATTGGAACAATATTATAGATAGCGGTTACTATCCTGTGCAAATTTTATTGAAATATGTGACCGAGATCGCAAAATTTAAGGAAGAGAATCCTGAATATGACGAAGTAGATCATTAAAAATGACTCTAATCTTTATAATTATTTTACTAAAATTTATATCTTTTCTTATAAAAACGTACATTAGATCGATGAAAAAATGATACACGATGTTTAAAATTTCTAAATTTTTCTCTTATTAAATGGTGGACTACAGAAAAGTATGCTAGTGATATTGAAAGGGCGGAGTTTAAAAATTTCTATCCAATTAGTAAACAACATTTGAATGAACCGAATAAAAGAACTGAGTTTAATATTGATTTTGGAGATAAACTTTTGCTCGTCTAACTTCCAGTTTTTATATTTCTGGAACTTTAACAAAACAAGATGGTCAAGCATATCTTGGAACTGATAATGTTTAGATTAATCGATAATTTTATACCGTTTTTTATTTTCTAAGATTGAAGTAAGAAAACACAATAAATTGATAGAAGAAGTCGAAAACTGTGGTCAATTAAGCACTATTAAAGGAACTATTTTTCGTATTCAAAAAGTGATGTTTATTTCTCAAACTTCTAATGGCTTTGAAATCAGATTTTAAATTTGGTGTTTTTGAAGCAGCTGGAAATTTATCTCATTTTGGATTAGGATTTTTTGAAAATGTTACTATTCCGATCTATAAAGGAGGATTTTATCTAAGTTTTATAAGAGCAGAAGACGATGATGTGATTCTGAAGACTGCAACTGGAAATGTTATGCCTGTTGATGGAAAAAATAACAATTACAGATTTTTTTATTAGAGTTCCAATGATTGATTATAAAATCACGAGTAAAATTAAGGTTGATTGATGAAATTACAAAAAAGTCAAAACATTATGTTTAATTTTCTAGATTGGCAATGTATTGAACAAAAAGGTATTTCCGGAACAAACTTATTCGTTCGATATTACAAACATTTATAGAAAATATCTTCAATCCCAAGTTCGTTATTATAGGTTTTCAAACAGATAGACAGAATAATCAAGAAAAAAATCCTTCAAAGTTCGATAGTTTGAATGTAAAAAAAATATCAGAGTAAAATTGAACGGTTCTTATTATCCAGATGAATTACAAAATTTAAACATTTCCGGAGGTCTTTTCAGAATCATGTATCAGATGTATCAAGATTTTAAGAAAGTTTACTGTTAATAATAAGGAAATTGTATTACAATCCTAAAGAAATTTTTAGCGAATAGACCTATTTATGTCATTGATACAACAAAGAGTTTGACAAATATTTTCTGGTTCAAAGAACGATATATAATTATCAATATGGATTTTCAAAAAGCTGTTTACAAACGCGATTTGTTATGTTGTTGTTGTCTCTGAGAAATTTTTAGCCTATGATGTGATTAAGAACGATATTAGAGAAATTCAGTAGTTAATGATGTTCATATTATTCTCTTTCATTCCTTCTAATATTTCAAAAAATATACTCTTTCGCCACTGAAAAAATCCCGATTTCTCCCGTAATAATCTTTATAATCGTACACATAATATCCTAAATAGTTGTACAATAGAATGAAATTATTTCTATTTATCTCTGTTGTAGAAATGTAAACACAAAACATTTGCGCTGAAAAATTTATATCTCGGCAGACTTAGTTCCATAATCTCCATTTATAAAAAAATCTTTTTGTTTAAATGGAAGAGTATAATGCCAACTGTTACAAGTGTTCTAATAGAGGAGAAATTATCGATAAAAGATATTTAGTTTTGTAGAGGTTGTAATTTAATTTTGTTAGAAAGACCTAAACCTAAGAAATTTCGAAATAAATTAACACATTTGAATAACCTGCTTACAAAATTGCAATATGGAGACAAGAAGCAAACAAAATTTGTTACAGAATTTAGGAAAACAGAATAAAAATTTTTACTTATCTCTTGGAACCATTGACAAAATTATTTTCCTTTTCAAAGAATACATTAGGTTTGTAGGTATCGATACACACGTTTATTATGAAAAGATATTACCTGTATTTTTTCATTATCTGGATTGTTGAATTTGTTTATGATTTTGAAACCAGAAATCCTCGATGATTTTATAGTACATTTGGAGAAATTAAACGAAGAACCTCTTGAAAAGAATGCGGTTTTACTCACATTCTCCCCGACTTCTCGAGTGAAGGTTAGCGAATTTCATTTTTTCCGTCTTTAAATTTTTCTATTTAAATGGAGTTCTTGAAGGAGTTAAATGATATTGGAGAATGTAAGTTTAAAGAGTATAAGAAGTTAAATGAATTGGAAGAAAGGAAGAAATACAAAATTTTGAATTTGGAGAAAATGAAAGATAAATTTCGGGTTTACAATAATTGCCGAGTTGGAAGATTGTAAAGTACACTTGCCGAACAGATTTTTGACTGTTTTGGATGAGAAAAAGATTAAAGAATTAAACAAAAATGAAAAATTACACTTGATTGTTACTGGAAAGAAGACTATTAAAGATAAAGAAATTATAACAATTAACTTTGTAGAATAAAGTCTTAACTCTAAAACTTGCAGTCCCTCCCCACGTCATAGTACTGTTTTGATAACCATAGTTGGTGTCTTTCTTCATAGGAATCACATGGAATATTATCTACAGTAATACCTTTTGTTTCACACACAAAATGTGGCTATATTCTATAAGAAAAATTCTATAATGCTCTTTAATGAATTGTGTTGATAAATCTTGATACTCACAAAAATTCCTAAGAAATTCATCAATTTAAGTCTTGATTATCTTGAAAGAACGTATAATATGGGAAAAAATGTCATAAAAAAACGATGAAAACTCTCTGTTTGTTTATTTTTTACTTTCTTTTCAATATCTTTCGTAATTATATTAAATATGTAATCCCTTACTTTTTTAGTTTTTTGCCGATAGTAAAACACTCCATTAGACGTTTTTTCTGCAAAAGACTTTACAAGTTCTTTGAATTCTGTATCATTTAAGGAAAGTATCAACTGTTCTTTAAAATGTTTTGGTAATTCGTTGAAACTCGTTAAAATTGTCTTTCTTTATAAGTTTTTGAAATGCTAGAAAACTGAAGAGAGCTTGGTGAGTTCATGTTGTTTATTTAGTAGAAAAGTTTTTTATTAAAGTACAGTATGTTTTTAGTAAAAATGTTTTAAATTGATTAAATTTTATTAAGATTTCGAAATCCTTTATTCGTAGCAGATTTGACAACATTTTACAAAGCACAGCTTAAGAAAGTAGAAGCAAACAGCTGTAGATTTGGTTAATTTTTCATTCCACAGAGTAGATAGTAATGTAACCGATCGCTTTTGGAGACGAACGACTGTAGATTCGGTTAATTTTTCATTGAGAATTTGCTGTGTTATTTCTCAGCTTCCTTTATGGTACATTGAACAGTATTTTACATTGCTTTTCGGTCGGCTCCGAAAGTGCGCCAGGAACCCCATATTACTATCTACTTCTATATATATATATATACAGGGTGAGTTTTTTAAAGTGATCCAATAGCTAACTTTTTAATTACACGACTTAGCACCACACTTTAAATTTGGAACTTGCTCAATTTTTAAGTTTCACTCAGGGATACACTTTCAAATTTTTTGAAGATGGCCGCCATTTTCCAATATGGCGGTCAACTTTAAAATCTCTTATGGAACACCCTGTATTTTATGTTGTTTTTAGATTCTACCCAACAAAATAATACATTTTTGCTTTTGAGAGTTTTTCAATATCTCTAATGGTTCAGGAGCTACGTGGGACTGGAAGTTTTCATAATTTTTGCCAATATGGCGGCCAACTTTAAAATATTTGATGGAGCACCCTGTATTTTATGTTGTTTTTATATTCTACACTACAAAATAAGACATTTTTGCATTTTAGAGTTTTTCTGTATCTCTAATGGTTCAGGAGCTACGTGGACTGCAAGTTTTTATCATCAGTCCGAAAAAATCCGAAAACTTGCAGTCCACGTAGCTCCTGAACCATTAGAGATACAGAAAAACTCTAAAATGCAAAAATGTCTTATTTTGTAGTGTAGAATATATAAAAACAACATAAAATACAGGGTGCTCCATCAAATATTTTAAAGTTGGCCGCCATATTGGCAAAAATTATGAAAAACTTCCAGTCCACGTAGCTCCTGAACCATTAGAGATATTGAAAAAACTCTCAAAAGCAAAAATGTATTATTTTGTTGGGTAGAATCTAAAAACAACATAAAATACAGGGTGTTCCATAAGAGATTTTAAAGTTGACCGCCATATTGGAAAATGGCGGCCATCTTCAAAAAATTTGAAAGTGTGTATCCCTGAGTGAAACTTAAAATTGAGCAAGTTCCAAATTTAAAGTGTGGTGGTGCTAAGTCGTGTAATTAAAAAGTTAGCTATTGGATCACTTTAAAAAACTCACCCTGTATATACCGACTGCTCTTTCTTCAAGGAGCAACATTCATATTTAAAACAATATTCATCAAGATTGGACCAAATAGTTATACCCAATCAGAAATTGTGCTACCCATTAAGTACCGTATGAACACCAGTGTAATTTAAAATATTATTTTCTTTAATGTTTTATGTTAACTAAATGTTTTTCCCGTTATTAACTAAACCAGGTGTCGCCGCTAAGAATTATATATATTTATATATATATATATATATTATAATATATATATATATATATATATAAGGTTGCCTTTAACCATAGGACGTAGCACTGTATGTA
>NW_025783523.1:0-72068 GCF_021130785.1 Homalodisca vitripennis
TGAAAAAAATTGAGGCTTGAGGCGGTTTTTCATGACCCGATTGATTAACAAAATCTTTCTGAATATTTGGAAGCACAAATCTATCAACAACACTTATAAAAAAAGTCATTAAAATATATTTACCAACAAGAATTTGGTCTGATATGGATATGCCATCCCGGACTAATTGTATGTTTATCAAGTGATTCTTGGTGCCATTATTGATTTCAGATTTGATAACTTTCCAAGTTATTTTGACTTATTTGTAGATTTCTTAATTTTACTGTCAAAAAAACCTTTTTTTGTCATTGTTTATTTGAATTTTATTTTCAATTTTTAGTTGCTTAATTAATTGTTTTTTAATCATTAGTTTTTCCAAACCCTATATGTTTTCTTCCAATTGCGCAAATTTTTCCTTTTCAATACTTTACATCATCTGAAATCAAACTATTTAGGTATTTCTCTTTTTCAACAGATATTAATTTAGGAAAGCTAATTTAAAAAACATGAACAAATATTGAGTAAAAAAAAATCATACTTAAGTTTTTTAACGCTAGCCTGGTAAACTTCTAACCAATTTTCACTAGCCAATAGCCTTAAAAATAAATCTGTGTTAGTTTTTGAAAACTTTCTACAATACCTTTTACAATACATAATGAAGAGTATTTTGTACACCAAGAATTTCAAATAATTGCCCATCATGGTCTGATATACATGTTATAAGGCCAGTGTTTTTAATTTCTTAGTTGTAATATTAGTGAGGAAGTTGTCTATGCTGGTTTCTGAATCGGAGGTAACTCTAGTAGGGAAAATTTACTTTATAAACTAAATCATAAGAATTTAAAATACTAACAAAATTCCTATATGTACTGTCTTTGTTCAAAACATTGATGTAAAATGTCCTGTTATGATAATATTCTTGAATTTATCATTTATTGTATTACATAACAAATCAAGTTACTCGGCGATACTGAGTGCAAACACTGGATACTTGAAACCAACATTATTTCCTAACTGTTCACGTTTTAAATACTAGAACTCTAAATCAGTATTTTATATTTGTAACGTTTTAAATACTAGAAGACTTTAAATCAGTATTTTTAACGCTTAAAATACTGAGAATATTCCCTAATAAACACAGTTTTATAAGTACTCTCAGGACTAGTAAAGTAATCCGTACGAGAAAAATATTTGTACCTTGTAACAGAGTACTAGATACAAAGTACCTGTTATCTGTATTTTTAGTTCTGAGTAACCGTTACAGATACTGTAGAAAAGTAACCGTTACAAAGTACTGATTACTGAAATACCGTCTCACCGCTAGTGGTTCGGCATCTCCGGTATTTATCAGTGAACCGTCCCTGGCGTAGGTTTATTCTATTTAATTCTGCACGTGCAATATATTATAATGAAAACTGGCAGAAGAAACAGTATGGAATAGTTGTTATTAGTTGTTTAGTGTAGTGTTTAAAAAGTGTAAAAAGTAGTGTGTTAAAGTAAAAGTAAAAGTTAGTGTGTTAAAGTAGTGTTAAAAAAGCTCAACCGGCTTAGTCTTCATTACTACAAATATGACGGTTAATGCACACAATTTTCTGTTTAAAGTGGCTACAATATGTATACGAGGATTAACCTAAATATGCTCTACGATTTTCCAGGTGAATTGATTTAATAGATTAGATTTTTTAGCACATAACCTAGATAGATTGGTTTTTGTCAGCACTTGGCCTATAAAGTTATTGTGGCTCCGGAAATGAGGCTTGTATTTTAGTATAGTAGACCATGTAGTGAATGTGTATAGAAAGTGTGATCAAAATTGGTTCGTACGTTTTTAAGGTATGAGCCCTTTTATAGGGTTTCTCAAAACTTGCCTTTTAATTGAGTATAGTCTTGAAAATTGCCGCTATAAAAGGGGATTTTCATAAAAGTACTGTTTGTTCATTTAAAATCTTCATTTGTAGTATTTATATTCACGTTATTAATTAAACATATATTTTGTATGGTTTGAGTTGATGAACTAGGTTAGGATTCATTTCGGAACTAGTTCCCGGTACTCGTTTCTTTTTATGGATGGAATCTATGGCCAGTTTCACGTTGGTGTATATTCTTATGAGTGATAGCCATAATAATAACTACAGTATATAACTCTTTAGGATAGAACAAAAGGAGTAGGCCTAACATGATTTTGGCTATTTATAAAAACTTACAGAATAAAATAAATGTTACAACTTGTAATTTAGGTACTCTTCCTCCACTATGTATTTACTTACGAGTATTTTCATTCAGTGGGGACCTTCAACGATTCATACTAACTTACTTCAGAAAGTACTTTTATTTTTAATGCAAACTGATATAAAATATGCATAAAAATATTACATTACACTTATGATAAATGTTCTTAAAAACGTCCGGTAACCTAGATGTTGGCACTGATGGGGTTAAACAATATTGAGGGAGAATTTAATAAGCAACTTACACTTCTTAGTCGATTATTATCGAAAGAATTTATATATTATCCGATATCGATTTTATATTATAATTTTAGGCAATAAGAATTATATTACATTAACGACAAAAATATTACATTATGATTCTAAAGAAAATAAACATGACAATAAAATTAACAAACAACAAAACCAACAAACTATTGCCTCTAGACCTAAGCGCTCTTCTCACAGTTTTTTTCCTCTTCTTTTAGGCTATGCCTTTTTATCCTTGCTGCCTCGCAGTTCACTTTTGTGGTTGCTTCACCCTTAGATTGAATTGTTGATTATGATGATCTACAATTAGATACAAACAAACATAAGTTAGTGTTACATAATGATTTTTGATTTAGCAATTTTTGTTAATCAGTGGTCAATAGGTTGACTTTTAACATACATATATCACTCAACATAATTCCTAGTGTTATTTTGTCTTTTTAGTGTTGAAAAAGATCAGGATATCTAAGAAAAGAAGGGTTTTCAGAATGGAAAAGGTGGGTCACTTTTCTTTGCTAGGGGCCCATCAAGCTTTCCTATCCCAGAAATGGGGAGGTAGGCCGCGGATGAAGAATCCCGAATGGATACCACATTAATGTGTTAGTGTTGGAGTGAGTTTGTGTGTAACTTTAAAATTACATTTTTCTTTTGATTTGTCTAAGGAAATTAGTTGTATCGTTATATATTTCAATTTGGTTTGATTTACGAGCTTGGGTTAGATTGTGTTGGTATTTTTTTTTTATATTTCTTTCAGATGCTGGTTTCTGAAAGTATAATAATGTGGGCATTCAAATATCAAATGTTCTAGCGTTTCGTCTTGATTTAGTGTGCATTGTAAACACAAAGGTGTAAAGTATTGATTTTTAGAATGTAATATTTTGTTAACTCTAGCATGGCCTAGTCTTATTCTACAAATTGTAATTGTGTCTTGTCTGTTCAGAGTTATTTGTGAAAACCAGGGTTTTTGGGGAATGTCAGGCTGTATTTTTTTGTGCCATCTGCCTTTTGGGGACTCTTTTATTTCCATATTATATTTTCTAGTTATGTCTTTCTTTCTCCCTCGCATGTAGTCTTCTATGGGGATTGTTATGTCCTTTACAATATCTCCACTAGTTGAGGCATCTTTGGCAAATCTGTCTACTGCTTCATTGTGTGTTATTCCAACGTGTGACGGTATCCAATGAAAAATGAAATGCTTTTTACTTTTAATTGTCTCAATGAGAATTCTATTGAGCAAATCATTGTCTTGTTTTTTATTTCCATAGTATTTTAGAGCATTTATCGCTGATTGTGGGTCTGTGAATATTACAATATCTTTGTTCTGTAATTCCCTACAGTATAATATACTTTTGTAAATGGCGTATAATTCAGCTGAATAATTTGATATAATTCTGGGTAATTTATATTTGGCTATGAAATGTAGCTGTGGTATATAGAAGGCAGCCCCTGTCCCTTCCTCTGACTTTGATCCATCAGTGTAAACAAACAAGTTATTTCAGTTGTGCTTTCGAATCGGTAGAGTGAGTGAGTATTAGAAATAGTTGTGGTTGCCATTACAATCTTGTACTAACAACTCTATTCCTGTACACTAACCTTAAAGTGATTATGTCGAAATAACTATTTCTAGCATAATAGCTAAGTAATAGAGCATGAATTAAATTTGATTTTCTGGAATTTTAATTTCTGAATAAATACAATTAACACATACATTGAAAATACCAAAAATATTTATTGATAGGCTGGACCTTCGCCATGGCGTAGGGTCTAGCCAACCCTAATCTTTCAAACGAAATGGAAACAGAGTTAGCAGTGGCCACAATAATTGAAATCCAAAACAATAATGATGTTCTTAACACATTTGATAATACGAATTTAAGTATGTCACCCTGTAATGTAAGTAGTAGAGGAAGGTTGCCTGAATCGTACCACTTTTTACATTTTATTTTTTTTATACCTTATACAAAAGAACACTTCAAAAGTTCCAATACCCTTCAAAGTATTGGTTCTTAAAACAAGTAAATCTTATTTTTACTAACTAATATGGTGATATTTAGCTGAGATATAAAGCTTTTTGTAAAGCTATGCAATCGGTACGATTTAGGAAACCAGTTGCCTAAATCGTACCACCTATTTCCTAAATCGTACCACCTGGTTACAGCTGGAAATAAAAGGAGTCAAGGAATAAGACGAATAAGAGTGTATTACCAGTAAACATTTAATACTACAGTATTCTATTACAAGTTTAGATACATTTAGATTTTTAACTTGTTTTTAAGCTTAATTACTGTTTTATATGAGTGTTTTTTTTTTCAAGAACTACAGTTAGAGCATACATATTTCTTTATTCTTGCCTTTGACCCAGCACAACTTTCGTGGACCCATTTACCGCAAAGCAAGCACTGCACCATATCCTCGATAGCATTTTCCTCGCAAACTGAGCAGAACCACTCATCAGGATTAATTTCAACCATCACATCACTCTGGGCAGAAGATCCAGCTTGGTTTAGGACTAATGGATTTTGCTTCACATTTAACCCAATAGTTTCCTGAACTGGTTGGCATTTTCTTATCGGTATCTTAGTGGTCAATGTTTTTGATGCGTTACAAGACATGCCTGAAACCTCTTAAATATACCTTAAATAAAAACATGTCAAGCTTTTCATTAGAGCTGTTTGCAATATATAGAGCAATTTCCCATGCAAATAAATTAAATAATCAAGAAATAATTATATGCTCAGATTCTCAAGCAGCTATTAAAACAATCGAATCTACAAGCTATACCGGTAAGGGTGAAGGGATAATTATGAATATTATTGCAGACCCTATTATGACTAAGAAAAAAATCACATTTCAATGGGTTCCAGGACATGTAGGAATAACAAACAATGAAATAGTTGACAAATTAACCAAAGAAGCCATAGATAATGGCGAAAAATGTGATACAACACAAATACCAATGGAAGACTTTAGGATGTACCAAAGGAATTATCATGTTAATAAATTTATGAAAGAAGTTGAAGAGAATAAATCAGGTCAAGGTATAAAAAAGTTCAACCTAAATTTTCTAAATATCCTTGGTTTCAAAACAATAAATTACAAAGATGGAAGGTAATAAACTTATGTAGACTAAGATTTGGACATGCTAGGGTAAATTATCATCTTTTTCGAATCAAACAATATTTTACCCCATTGTGCCTACAGTGTACTATGGGAGTAAAAGAAACTGTAGGCCATCTAATCATGGAATCTCCTAAGCAACATTTTGCTAGAGAGCAATGCTTTAAAAAAATTAATAGCTATATATAAAGCAGTGCAATATCAATAAAACCCAATATGATAACGTAGTTTATATGTACAGATTCTCAAGCTCCTGTTACAGCAATATCTAATTATAGCAAAGATAAGAGTAAAAGCCAATTAATTATAAGCATAGTATATGAGCTGAAAGCCTTGAATAAAAATATAGTATTCGTATGGATTCCAGGACATGTTTCACTGGACTTTAATGAAAGAGTAGATAATTTAGCCAGGGATACAATAACGACAGGTGTAAAAATTCCAGAAATTAATATCCCTTTGGAGGACTTTAAAGTAGCAAGAAAAAGAAAGGGGATGGAACACTATCAGGTAATCTTTGAATTAACTCCAAAAGCTCACTGGTATAAAAATATTGTAAAAAAGCTAAGTTATGTCCCTTGGTTTAAAAATAGTAAACTATTAAGAAAGGAAATCGTCACAATATCTCGTTTGAGACTGGGCCATGCCAGAGTTAACGGTAAGTTGTTTGCAATAAAAAAGTACTTTACTCCATTATGCTTAAACTGTTCTTTAGGTGTAGAAGAAACAATAAACCATGTAGTACTACAATGTCCACATTATGAATATGCTAGAAAAGAATGTTTTAAACTAATAGCAGGTAAGTTCAAACATGTAAACTATGACATAAAGGATGTTCTTAAAACCAATGATTTGAATATATATAAGGAACTAGGAACATTTTTTGTTAAAATTAAAAAAGACATTTAAAAATAAAAACAATTATTATCTCTTCCATTCTGTCACATAATTGTTACCCTACCTGGGAGTCTTAACAAAATAAAAAAACCGAGGTCCAAATCTTTTCGGGTTAGGAAGCTGGCCTGATGGACCCCTGGCCATGAAGATTCCAAAAGAGCCCTGTCGTTTTAAATTCACTCCCTTAATTATCACATTCCTCTTTTAAAACTAACAAATACACAACATTAATGTAATTCCCACTCCATTAACATTGAATAATTAACATATATTATGGAACTACGAGGCTGCATGTATTTTACGAAGCCTGCTCTTTTGAGCAAACCAGAAGAAAACAAAAAAAAATCGTTCAAGGTCCCCACCGAATGAAAATACTCGTAAATACATAGTGGAGGAAGAGAACCTAAATTACAACTTGTAACATTTATTTTATTCTGTAAGTTTTTATAAATAGCCAAAATCATGTTAGGCCTACTCCTTTTGTACTATCCTAAAGAGTTATAATATAGTCATAAGCGTGAGAATTTCAGTGTCAAATTAAAAGAGAAAAATACTCTTTTTACATTTTATTGTTGTTATTTATTATTTTTCTTGTTGTAAAACATAAATGTTTTAAAAATTTGCCAATAAATAACAAAGTTATGACCTTTTCTAATAACATATGCAAATGCTAAAATTTTTGCATGGCACTTTTGGATACATGTGCAAAAATACCTTTGACATTATTCACCAATATTCCAAAATAATGTCTGGCACTGAAATGTTAAAATGAATGAACTACGACTTTTTAATAAATGTATGTAGTTCTGATATCATAAGTATGTGCAAAAATACCAAAACATATTGTCTATAATTGTAAAAATGTTTGTTTTGTATAGTTATAAAAATAAGTATAGTATTATTTTCTATAATATTAACTTAAATGGGTAAGGTACGATAAGCGGACCCGGTTTTTTATATCGGAATTGGCAATCGATATTACTTATCATAACCATCGATATAATCAATCGATACTAATTAATTATTTTGAACAATTAATTAATTAGCTTAAGTTATATACATCAACAGCTGCAAACACTTTCAAATAATACACGTAAGGTAATATTTCAATTTTACAACATTACATTATGAAGAATGGCAGTCAATTTTAGAAAACTACACAACAATGCTTTGAAAGATGATAGGACATGTTTTACGTGGGTTCAACACGTTGGACTCGTACCGAAACACCTATTATGTGAAATTTGTGAGAAAGAAACATATGTGACTGTGAGAGGAGCAAATATGGTCGTCTTATGTTTTCCTAATTTTGGTCACAATAATTTGTTTTATCATTTTTAATGTCAAATTCAAATTTTAATTTAAAACATAAGTTTGTTATTGGGGACTATAGATACTTATATATCGATTGATAGTCTAGGATTTGAGATGTGAATATTAAGTATCGATGATTACATTCTTCGATATAAAATACTGGGTCCGCTTATCGTACCCTACCCACTTAAATGCCTATATTTCTTTTACGTTAAAAATATAGTTCACTATAATACAATGTTAAAAGCCTAACACTCAATTTGGTTCAACATTATTGGGCTGAAGTATAATAACCAGCTCCCAACACAATCGAACCAACACTTGAATGACCAAACTTTTGATTAGAACGATTTAATGCTGTCAGACATGTGTACCATGTAAAGGGATAAGTAAAAGTACTACGCCCCTTAAACTTAGTATAGATAAAGTTGTGGTATATTCTATACCACATATATAAAGTGTATATAGTGAAATATATAAAGTGCATATATTTCTTTTACATATGGAAATATAATACAATCTTTAAAGTCTTAACGTAATTCAATTTGACATCATTGTTCCAAATTAATCCAAACAAAATTAAATTATTTGATTAATGGCCGCTAGAGACGGAAAATACTCTTGTTTGTCAAAAACCTATTAGAAATTAACGTGTTGAGATATTATATTCCAGTAACCTCTTACCATTGTAACTGATCTAAACCAACGTAATCTGACGTCGTAGAAGTTGGATGATCTGTTACATGATCTGAGGTCAGGAAAGCACCAGCCAGAAATGCCCTTGGCCATCAATTCGGGCTGTGGTGGCGCCTTTTGCACTCCCAGCACTTGTGAAAAATAAAGAAAACAACCCTCGAGATAGTAACCAAATTCAAACTCAGATTACATGATCCCTTGTAAAGGTTATCTTTTAACTTTGGTACTACTAGTAACATATTTATGATAACCTATTCTAAACCTACTTATATCGCATAACATTAATATTTAATATTTCCATTCCTAGTCTCATTGTTTTTACGAAATGACTGCGGCTGTTATTATTAGAACAAAACATTCAGCCCAGTTGAAATGCTGTAGATGGAGCTTATATTGGTTACTGTTAACTTAAATACATTAAAACATAAATCCAATATTTAATAGTACTTTTATTTTTTTTGTGATGTGTTTGAAGAAGATAGCCTCGCTATCGAAAGACCTCACAAAAAATATAAGTATTAAATATTGGTTTTATGTTTTAATATATTTAAGTTATTTAGCCTAGTTGTTACTGAAATAACAATATCCCCTTAAGTTTTCTACCGAATAACCTGTTACTGCCACTAATACTGCCTATCTGTAATGGAACTATATTGTTATTTGAAATACCTATTGTGTACTTTGGTTCGACATTTTGTTTTAAGTATTTTTAGATAGACATGAATATCAAGGAATAATTCTATTGGTGTGGTGGCTGCTTATTATACTGCAATTATTATTGTTCACAATTAATTCAAACTAAGTAACATTTTAGTAATGGTATTGACTAATGGCCACAAGTACAATGGTAATGTACATGTATTATTTGAGTCACAAGGTGTCAGACAAGTTTATCCTCCAAAATAACAAAAAGTAGCTAAATGTTACATTGTTTTATTTGTTACATTTGGTTCTTTCTACATCAAATCAACAAATAAAAAGAGTTTTTACTTTGAACATTTCAAATTTTGTTGAAACTTGTAGACACTAGTTTTGTTAAAATAACCTTTGAAACAGACAAGCTGCCAGGAGTAGTCTGTTTAAATTATGTCAGGATGCAAATTGAGCCATATATAATTCCGGTGAAACAATGTTTTCGTTGTTTCTCCTATGGCCATGTAATGAACTCGCCATGTAATAAAACACGTGTTTGTCTGGATTGTGGTGATAATTATCATTCAGAAGTGTTCCAAGCCAAAAAAATGTGTGCATTGCTATGCCCCTCATAGCAGTAACTCCAGGCAGTGTCCTGAATATATAAGGCAAAAACAAATAAAGGAGCGCATGAGCACTATGCGGGAGGATTACTTTACAGCTAGTAAGTACTTTCCGATTACTTATAAAAAAACTAAGTACGCTAGAATACAAACTTATGTCGATGTTACAAAATCTCACTTAGATTTTACAAGCAAAGTAAGCTACCCAAACTTAAAAAACAACATACTAAGAAATTTAACCCCGACAGAGACAGGTAGTAAGTACAATATATCCACTACTAATAGCTTTAATAGCCTAAGAGAGATAGAGGAAATAGAAGAACATGAGGAAGGCCAGGATAACAGCTCATACATCAAAATAGGCAGCTCCAGATCTAGAAAAATAAGTAACACAGGCGCTATTAAAAAAAAATCCTATATCAGGTAAGCAGGATGGTGTAGGTATAAATAAAAATCAAACAAATATGGCAACTAGTAAGGAACTCAGTTCCAAACTAACATTACAAGAAAAAATTAAATTGAAAGCAGCAATCAGTGAAAAAATTGCTGAAATTAGGAAGAAAATCCAAAGTTCAAATATTAAAACTAAAATACAGATAGATGAGGTATTACAATCATATTTAATGAAGATGAGCCTAAAAAAATCCAGAGCATAGTTCCACCAGACAGACAGGGAAAACTCAACAGTACAACAGGTAATTTAAAAAAAAACTCACACATAGTACTTGAAGGAATATGGAAATAAATGAGTTAAACATTATTCAATTTAGTGCGAGATCTCTAAAACCTAATTGGCCAGAGATCATACAACTTTTTAATACCAATAGAATACACATAGGTGTATTACAAGAAACATGGCTACAGAGTACAGACATTTTATTAGATAATAATTATAATATCGTTAGAACAGATAGGTCTGATGGCTATGGAGGAGTAGCTTTTATTATTCATAGAAATATCACCTTTAGCAAGAAAATAAGTTTTAATACTGATAACATGCACCTATTAGCAATAACAATAAATAATTTTAGTGCCCCTATAACCATATACAATATTTATTGTACAAATAGGAAAGTACACAAAAATTTTTGGAAAGACAACTTATTTTCTAAAAGTATAGGCTTTTGCTTATTATGCGGAGATTGGAACGCACATCACCCCTACTGGGGTGCTGCCAAAGCAGACACTAGGAGTAATGATATTTTTAATGCTTACTCAAATTCTGAATTTATATTATTAAATAATAACCAGGTCACTACAGTTCCAACACTATACCATCAGTCATCTACTTTGGATTTAACTTTTGCCACACCCAAATTACACTCTATACTTAATTCTTGGGAGGTAAGTAATGATTGTTTAGGCAGTAATCATCTTCCAATACACATATCTTTGATACTGTTAATTTAATTAAGAAGGAATCCACTACTGTTAATTTTAATATAAGTAGTAGTAATGAAAGAAATTTTAAAAAAGCCAACTGGGGACAATATGCTACTTATATAGATAACTATCTCAAAAACTTAGAGATCCTAACAACAGAAAGTAAAATTGAGGAACTTTATAATACAATAAGCCTAGCAATAGATAAATCTGTTCCCAGACATAAGGGGCCAAGTGTAAATGCAAAAGGATTTAAACCCAAAATGTGGTGGAATGACAACTGTTCAAGGGCGGTAGCCTACCGTAGATTGGCTTTCACAAAATTTAAACAAAAATGACAGTGGAAAATTATCACACCTTTCAAATGGCTCAACTTAAAGCGAGAAATGAAGTACAATTAGCAAAAAAATATGGATGGGAGGATATTTGTAGTAAAATAGATGATAAGAAAAACATATCTTTTGCTTGGAGAATTAAAAAATTACACAATAATAATAGCCTAACTGAACAAAATTAAATACAAAACAACTATGAACTTTGTGAAAAATTTATAAAACACATTGTAGGTAGCTGATAATGTACCCCACTACAACGAGTTGCATAGTCCAAATCTCCCTTTGACAAATAGCCCATTGGAAAAAAAAACTTTACAATAAATGAAATTAAGGTAGACATTAAGTCTAAAACCAGAAATACATCTCCTGGAATGGATGGGGAAAGTTATACAATGATAAAGTATTTACCTGATAGTGCACTAGAACTTATGCTAAGTATTTTTAACGACATCTGGAATGGAATATCAAATATTCCGCAAGAATGGAAAAGAGTCAAAGTAATAGCCCTTCTTAAACCAACTAAAGATAAGCTACAAGAAACTTCATATAGGCCTATATCTTTAATTAGTTGTCTTGTTAAAATAATGAATACAATGATAAACAAACAGGCTAGAATGGATCTCTGAAAAATTAAGAGGGATCCCTCCAACCCAATATGGATTTAGGAGAAAACAAGGTTGTAATGATTACCTTGTAAATTTTATGTCTGATATTTTAACAGCTTTAACATATAATAAGACAACCATGGTAGCCTTACTTGATATCACTGGAGCATATGACAATGTATACATTCCTGAGCTATGCAATAAAATGATTAGACTTAATTTTCCCAGTAAATTTATAAGGTACCTACATAGCTGGCTAACTGACAGACAGGTAAATGTATCAAGTAATTATATATCTTTATTCAGGACTACAACAAGGGGCCTTCCGCAAGGTAGTGTGCTATCACCATTGTTATTCGCTATATATATTTCTCAAATTAATGTAAGTCTACCCAATAAAATAAAGTCCTTGCAGTATGCTGATGACATAGTCATATACTTTTCACACAAAAAAGGAGAATTGGTAAGTAAAAACTTACAGTGTGCACTAAACAAACTGATTACTGCATTTGATAGCCTACAATTATATTTTAATGAATCAAAATGCAACACTATATGTTTTTCAAGGAAAAGACAAGACAATATTGAACAAGTTACAATTAATGGTCACCTGGTTTCAATTAGAGATAACGTTAGGATCTTAGGGGTTATACTGGATCATAAATTAACCTTTAAACAACATATTATGGACCTAGTAAATAGAGGCTCTAAAGATCTTAATATTATTAAGTCTATTATTTGTGGAACAAAGGGCTGCAACCCTAATTTCGCCATACAAGTATATAAAAGCCTAATAAGATCAAAATTAGATTATTGTTGTGCATTGTTTGGTCATGTATCAAAAAGTAATTTGGGTAAACTAGATTTAATTCAAAATCAGGCACTCAGACTTGCCTTAGGCTCCTTTTGCTCAAAACCAGTTATAGCCCTACAAGCTGAAGCCGCTGTGATGCCACTGGGAATCAGAAGAAGTATTCTTACAGATAACTTAGTATATAAGATACTCTTAGAAAACAGTCATCCAGCATTTAGAAATATGTGTTACTTAAATATGTTAAGTCAAAATAATGATTATTGGCAAAAGAAAAAGTTACCCTTATTTATAAAGTCATATAATAATGTAACTGAAATGATGCCTAACATCATGGAAACTGAAGGATTTAAAAATGACTGGGATTTTGAATTACCTTTATTTATGGAAGAAAATAGTATAAAAGGCGATACTAGATTAACAAATTTAGAAGTAAGTAAAAAGAATACGAGTAAAGAAACTCTAAAACAATTGTGGTTAGAAGAAATGTCACTATCATATTTAGGTTATGTTTATGTTTATACTGATGGATCCAAAACTGACGATGGTTGTGGCGCTGCCTTCCTGATTCCTCGGACCAATACCACTGCATTGTATTCTCTTAGCAAATATATGTCTAGTTATAGTTCCGAATTAATAGCTATATATAAAGCAGTGCAATATCAATAAAACCCAATACTGTATGATAACGTAGTTATATGTACAGATTCTCAAGCTCCTGTTACAGCAATATCTAATTATAGCAAAGATAAGAGTAAAAACCAATTAATTATAAGCATAGTATATGAGTTGAAAGCCTTGAATAAAAATATAGTATTCGTATGGATTCCAGGATATGTCTCACTGGACTTTAATGAAAGAGTAGATAATTTAGCCAGGGATGCAATAACGACAGGTGTAAAAATTCCAGAAATTAATGTCCCTTTGGAGGACTTTAAAGTAGCAAGAAAAAGAAAGGGGATGGAACACTATCAGGTAATCTTTGAATTAACTCCAAAAGCTCACTGGTATAAAAATATTGTAAAAAAGCTAAGTTATGTCCCTTGGTTTAAAAATAGTAAACTGTTAAGAAAGGAAATCGTCACAATATCTCGTTTGAGACTGGGCCATGCCAGAGTTAACAGTAAGTTGTTTGCAATAAAAAAATACTTTACTCCATTATGCTTAAACTGTTCTTTAGGTGTAGAAGAAACAATAAACCATGTAGTACTACAATGTCCACATTTTGAATGTGCTAGAAAAGAATGTTGTAAACTAATATCAGGTAAGTTCAAACATGTAAACTATGACATAAAGGATGTTCTTAAAACCAATGATTTGAATATATATAAGGAACTAGGAACATTTTTTGTTAAAATTAAAAAAGACATTTAAACATAAAAACAATCATTTCTTCCATTCTGTCACATAATTGTTACCCTACCTGGGAGTCGTAACAAAATAAAAAAAACCGAGGTCCAAATCTTTTCGGGTTAGGAAGCTGGCCTGATGGACCCCTGGCCATGAGGATTCCAAAAGAGCCCTGTCGTTTAAATTCACTCCCTTAATTATCACATTCCTCTTTTAAAACTAACAAATACACAACATTAATGTAAATCCCACTCCATTAACATTGAATAATTAACATATATTATGGAACTACGAGGCTGCATGTTTTTTTACAAAGCCTGCTCTTTTGAGCAAACCAGAAGAAAACAAAAAAAAAAACAAAAATCGTTCAAGGTCCCCACCGAATGAAAATACTCGTAAATACATAGTGGAGGAAGAGTACCTAAAT
Organism: Homalodisca vitripennis; assembly: GCF_021130785.1. Taxonomy (NCBI): domain Eukaryota; kingdom Metazoa; phylum Arthropoda; class Insecta; order Hemiptera; family Cicadellidae; genus Homalodisca; species Homalodisca vitripennis. Next base: position 14,648 of record NW_025783523.1, read on the forward strand.
TACAACTTGTAACATTTATTTTATTCTGTAAGTTTTTATAAATAGCCAAAATCATGTTAGGCCTACTCCTGTTGTACTATCCTAAAGAGTTATATAGTTATTATTATGGCTATCACTCATAAGAAATGTACTAAAGTCAGTAAAAGAAATGGATAAATTATATAATCAAGGTATAAGCAATATTTGAGTTCCTCAAAAAAGTGAGTGACAAAAAATGCTATATTTATATTTTTTGTGATAATTGAATAAAGATTAGTGGATATGTTTAAAATAAAGTATCCTTTAAGTGAGCTTGATTTTATTAAGCGTAAGCATTTTTGTGTGTACTTATTTTAGTGTCATAAACTGAAAGAGAAAAAAATACATTTTTTATATTTTATTGTTGTTATTTATTATTTTTCTTGTTGTATAAGAGGTTTTTGAGTCTATTCAATAATAATATACATATTTTTGAAAAACATAAATGTTTTAAAAATTTGCTAATAAATAACAAAGTTATGACCTTTTCTAATAACATATGCAAATTGCTAAAATTTTTGCATGGCACTTTTGGATGCAAGTGCAAAAATACCTTTGGCATTATTCACTAACATTCCAAAATAATGTCTGGCACTGAAAGGGTTAAAATGAATGAACTACGACTTTTTAATAAATGTATGTAGTTCTGATGTCATAAGTATGTGCAAAAATACCATAACATATTGTCTGTAATTGTATAAATGTTTGTTTTGTATAGTTATAAAAAATAAGTAAGGTATTATTTTCTATAATATTAACTTAAATGGGCAGGGTATGATATACTGACCCGGTTTTTTATATCGAAATTGGCAACCGATCATAACCATCGATATAATCAATCGATACTAATTAATTATTTTGAACAATTAACTAATGAACTTAAATGATATATATCAACAGCTGCAAACACTTTCAAATAATACACGTAAGGTAATATTTCAATTTTACATAAGTAACATTTCATTATTAAGAATGGCAGTCAATTTTAGAAAACTACACAACATTGCATTGAAAGACGATAGGACATGTTTTACGTGGCTTCAACACGTTGGACTCATACCGAAAAACCTATTATGTGAAATTTGTGGGAAAGAAACAAATGTGACTGTGAGAGAAGCAAATATGGTCGTCTTATGATTTCCTAATTTTGGTTATAATAGTTTGTTTTATCATTGTTAATATTAAATTCACATATTAATTTAAAACATAAGTTTGTTGTTGGGGACTATAGATACTTTTATATCGATTGATAGTCTAGGATTTGAGATGCGAATATAAGGTATCGATGATTACCTTCTTCGATATAAAATACTGGGTCCGCTTATCGTACCCTACCCACTTAAATACCAATATTTCTTTTACGTTAAAAATATAGTTCACTATAATACAATGTTAAAAGCCTAACACTCAATTTGGTTCAACATTATTGGGCTGAAGTATAATAACCGGCTACCAACCCAATCGAATCAACACTCGAATGACCAAACTTTTAATTATAAAGATTTAATGCTGTCAGACATGTGTACCATGTAAAGGGATAAGTAAAAGTACTACACCCCTCAAACTTAGTATAGATAAAGTTGTGATATATTCTATAACCTAAAGTGCATATATTTCTTTTACATATGGAAATATAATACAATCTTTAAAGTCTTAACGTAATTCAATTTGACATTATTGTTCCAAATTAATTCAAACAAAATTAAATCATTTGAGTAATGGCCACTAGAGACAGAAAATACTCTTGTTTGTCAAAAACCTATTAGAAAATAACTTGTTGAGATATTACATTCCAGTAACCTCTTACCGTTGTAACTGATATTATCCAACGTAATCTGACGTCATAGAAGTTGGATGATCTGTAACATGATCTGAGGTAGGTAAAGCACCAAATTCAAGCTCAGATTACGTGATCGCTTGTAAAGGTTATCTTTAACTTTGGTACTACTAGTAACATATTTATGATAACCTATTCTAAACCTACTTATATCGCATAACATTAATATTTAATATTTCCTTTCCTAGTCTCATTGTTTGTATGAAATGGCTGCGGCTGTTATTATGAGAACAAAACATTCAGCCCAGTTGAAATGCTGTAGATGAAGCTTATATTGGTTACTGTTAACTTAAATACATTAAAACATAAAACCAATATTTAATACTTTTATTTTTTTGTGATGTGTCTGAAGAAGATAGCCTCGCTATCGAAAGGCTCACAAAAAATAAAAGTATTAAATATTGGTTTTATGTTTTAATGTATTTTACTTATTCAGCCCAGTTGTTACTGAAATAACAATATCTCCGTAAGTTTTCCACCGAATAAACTGTTACTGGCACTAATAATGCCTATCAGTAATGGAACTATATTGTTATTTCAAATATCTATTGTGTTATTTGGTTCAAAATTATGTTTTCAGTATTTTTAGATAGACATGAATATCAAGGAATAATTCTATTGGGGTGGTGGCTGCTTATTATACTGCAATCATTATTGTTCCCAATTAATACAAACTAAGTAAAATTTTAGTAATGGTATTTGACTAATGGCCACAAGAACAATGGTAATGTACATGTATTATTTGAATCACAAATAATACATTTGTATCAAATCAACATTTCAAATTTTGTTGAAACTTGTTTTATTTACACTCTCTGAGACCCTGAACTAAAATATAATTAAAAAAGTCTATCCATTTACCCACCCAACTCCTAACTATAGTTGTACATAACTTCACGCTAAAAATATGCTCTTCTTGCTTGCCTACCAGTGCAGAATCTGTACTGGAGTATTCAAGACAGCAGTAGGTTCCCATTCATGACCAGTTGATTGACACAGCTGACTACCGTGTTCTCTCGCGGAAGCGCCAAATTGAAACTTATAGTAGCACTCGCAACAACATACCACTGTCAGGAAATTTTTGGGATCATTTGAACTTGGTTTCGTTGGTGTTTCGGAGTTCCTTATGAACAAATATTGTGAATTTGTTTTGTTTCTCCCTGAATCTAAAAGTCTATTCTGATCTGATTACTTTCTCGATGCCTTTAAGATATATACTTGTGGAACTTGATAATTCTTGGACGTGCAGAAAAGTGGATCGAATACGAGTATATACCGTACCTATTTAAGTATAACGTTCAGTTACAGAATTACATGGTTAGTCTAAGTAAATAAATTAATTAAGGGAGTAATGTTTACCAATGTTCAAAGATGTTAAAATAATGATTCTTCTAAATCTGTGTATATATATATATATATATATATATAGCTGCTTGATCGATGGTAAGGGATCTTTAAATAACCTACGTAGAAGAAAACAAACCCATGATTATTTTAATAGGTAAAACAATCTTCTAATTATTTTAATAGGTAAAACCATCTTCTAGGCTTAGTATTAGTAAGATTAGAAAAGCCAGAACGAGTATGTATGAAGATTGAATTATTTAATAAACTGCCTAAGAATGCATGGGATGTGCACTTAAAACAGTTAAGAAAGGTAATAGATTGGTGAAGAAAGATAATGTTTACTCTATTGACGAATTTTCGGCCTGTGATATTAGCACATTAGATTTTTAAGGTCTGAATTAGGTGTTTGCCTAATTGTCAATATCTATAATATAGTTTTTGTCATTGTAATTTATATTTCAGTATTAGTATTTCAATATAATATTGCACTGTTGTATTTTATAAATGTGTTGTTTATAGGACAAAGTTCATGTATTTTAATAGGGCAATGTTGTTTGTTTATTTAATTTCATTTTTTATTTATGATTATATTGTTTATTAAACTATATATAATTGGTATTGTAAGTAAAATAATAAATACTCATAAGCCTTTGACTTTGGTAATTACACGGTTTGTGTTTAAGACAGTACAAATTCATGATTCTTGTTTTCTTTTTAAAGAACAAAATAGTATTTTGCGTTTATGTAGACGACACTTATTTTGTCTTTACTCAATTCTTGTTTTTGCGTGGCATTGTTTATTGTTTGGGGGTGGTCTGCTGAGGGCAGAACTCAATACTCATTGTTTAACCATAGTGCCTTTATCCTTATAAAATTCTTCTTTCCTGTACCTTTTTGTGTATTGTAGATAGAACAAAAAATAAAAATACACTACAAAAAGGACTTGTGGCCATGTGGACATGTTTTCACAAATATCTAATCTCGTTAGTGATATTAGTTGATTATAGTTTTTAATACGTATAATCAATTCTAACTTTTTAAAGTTTAGGTTTATCTTGTTAATATAATCTTAATATTGTTTTGTTTTCAGGATAGATGTACCATAATTGATAGCCACCCAAAAATGTGCTGAATTCACAACATGGATGACAACCCTTTTAAATGTTCCCTGTGCAGCTATACAAGCATGAAAAGTGTGCAATTAAAAAGGCATATGTTAAAAACGCACACAGGAGAGAAAAAATTTAATTGTTTCCTGTGCAACTATGCAAGTATAAGAAAAGGGGATTTACAAAGACATATGTTAACTCACGCAAGTGTAAAACCATATAAGTGTTCCCAATGCAGCTATGCAAGTGTTACAAAACGGCAGTTACAAAAACATATGTTTACTCACACAGAAGAGAAACCTTTTAGGTGTTCGCTGTGCATCTATTCATGTACTCTGAAATCGGATCTAAAAACACATATGCTAAATCATGCAGGTGAGAAACCATTTAAGTGTTCCCTGTGTATCTATTCATTTACTCGGAAGGAGAATCTAAGAAGACATATGTTAACTCATACAGGCGAGAAACCATTTAAGTGTTCCTTGTGCGACTATGGAAGTATTTTGGAAAGTAATATACAGACGCATATGTTAACTCACACAGGAGAGAAACCATATAAGTGTTCCCTTTGTGACTATGAAACTATTTCGAAACGTAATGTACAGACGCATATGTTAACTCACACCGGTGTGAAACCATATAGGTGTTCCCTTTGCGACTATGGAAGTATTGTGAAATGTAATGTACAGACGCATATGTTAACTCACACAGGTGAGAAACCATTTAAGTGTTCCCTATGCATCTATTCATGCACTCAGAAGGAGCGTCTAAGAATACATATGTTAACTCATACAGGAGAGAAACCATTTAAGTGTTCCCTGTGCACCTATTCATATACTCGGAAGGAGTGTCTAAGAAAACATATGTTAACTCACACGGGAGAGAAACCGTTTTAAGTGTTCCCTGTGCACATATTCATGTACTCGGAAGGAGTGTCTAAGAAAACATATGTTAACTCACACGGGAGAGAAACCGTTTAAGTGTTCCCTGTGCACATATTCATGTACTCGGAAGGATCATCTAAGAAGACATATGTTAACTCATACAGGCGAGAAACCGTTTAAGTGTTCCCTGTGCACCTATTCATGTACTCAGAAGGAGCGTCTAAGAATACATATGTTAACTCATACAGGCGAGAAACCATTTAAGTGTTTCCTGTGCAGCCATTCATATACTCGGAAGGAGCATCTAAGAAGACATATGTTAACTCATACAGGCGAGAAACCATTTAAGTGTTCCTTGTGTGACTATGGATGTATTGTGAAAAGTAATGTACAGAGGCATATGTTAACTCACACGGGAGAGAAACCGTTTAAGTGTCCCTTGTGCGACTATAGAAATATTTTGAAAAGTTATGTACAGAAGCATATGTTAACTCACACCGGTGAGAAACCATTTAAGTGTTCCTTGTGTGATTATGGAAGTATTGTGAAAAGTAATTTACAGAGGCATATGTTAACTCACAAATGTGAGAATCCATTTAAGTGTTCCCTATGCATCTATTCATGCACTCAGAGGATGTGTCTAAAAAGTCATATGTTAACTCACCATGTGAGTTAACATTCGGTGCATCTGTTAATGTGCTCATAAGGCACATCTAAATAATCATGTTAAGGACTGCCTTTGCAGCTATAAGTATACTTCAAGTTCGGGCTTAACCCTTTCACTACAAATATTTTTAAATTTTGTTATAATCTTGTTCCTTTTATTAAATTATAGCATGTAATTTTTTTAAATTTTTTATTTTAATATTTACTATTTTTATGACCTTTTTTAAAATGGAACACATATGTCCCAGTGGTATTTAATAATGGGACATATTTGTCCCAGTGGTATAGGTAAATAATAATCACTGTTTTGCAAAATATAAGTTTATTATTGTTTTGTGCAAAACATTGTTAATATTACAAAATTAAGATTTGTTTTCTGTTTAGTTACAATTTATAAATGATAATTTGAAAAACAGTCCTTACAAAGAGGTATATTACATTCCACACACATGGTTTTTGTTCTCTTTTCGACTTTATTTTCAGAGCAACTTTTCACCTCCTTCTGGTGGTCCCTTCAACTGGTAAATGTGAGCCAACATTTACCATGTATTTTGCCCTTTTTGATGGTCTCCCACAGCTCATTCTTCTTTTCACTGATGTTTTTTCCGTCCTTCACACAACAGCTGCTCAGCTAGTGGAACAACAAATGACAATAAAGAGGTTTTTTATGTTGAATCTCTTCATATAAAATCCAAGCATTTACAACAGAAGTTTAGCAAGAGCTTATAAAATACCTTTTTCCACCAATCCTTAGATTTTCTGTCAAAATCATAGATACTAACTTTCTGATCGGAAAGATCTACACCGCCCATGATTTCGTTATAGAAAACAGTTGATTCAGGACATGGAACTAGTTTTTTCTCGCCATTTTTTTGCATTCGCTGAACATGTGTAACAGTATCCATGTAGAAATTGCTGAGGACCACACATTCTTTTGAATCCTTCCACCTAGCAGCAAGGACACCAAGATCATTCCCCAAAAAGTCGAACTCTCCCTTTTCCAGCTTTTTATCAAAGTGTGGCACGTTTTTTTTTATTACTAATACAGGTAGCAACACAAGGGTGGCTGATGGTATTCAGTATGTTTACAGAAGTAAAAAACCGATCAAACGGTAGTGCAACATTTTCTTTATCGCCTCGAATGCTAGACGAAAGTTTTTCTATAACTCTTTCGCCTAGAGTACCATTGACATTCTCCGTCTCCTTCCCAGCATAATAAACATTCAAATCATAACAGTACCCAGTCTCAGCGTCACACCTTTCCCATAGTTTGATGCCTCTTTTTATTGGTTTTAAAGGTAAATATTGTTTGAGGGAAGATCTTCCCTTGAACTTTGCCATAGACTCATCTATGCTTTGATAACTTGCTTCACTTCTTGCTTTACGAAAGGTAAATTTCAAACATGATATCATTTCATCGATATAATATGTCTTTGAAGCATTTTCGGGTTGCTCAGGCAAATTGAAATACATTTTAGAAATTAATAGCTGAAATCGTTGCCTTGAAATAGCAAGTTTGATTGCTTTATTACCCATTGAGTCATGAGTTGACCAATAATCTGAGAGGCTAGGTAGATGGTTGTAGCACATGACCAGAATACATCCCACTAAAAGCATAATATCATAACAATTTGTCATTTCTACTTTTATTTTTATTTTTTTCTGTAACAAGTCTAGTCTCTGGTTAGTGCAGTGAGAAATAAACATGAATAGGCTTTTAGGAAAAACTTGAAAGATAATGTCCAGTTCGCTTGAACCTCTATCAACATTTGCAAGTATTATTGGACGCCTTTTTTCAGGTTTCTTTTTCCTTGGTAGAAAAGTATCACTTACCTTTCTCCATGTCACAGAAGTTACATTATTACATGTTAATGATGCAGCAGGAATGACTGATGATGCTGCTGGTAACTCAGAGATTGCATCCTCCAACTCATGATCAGAAAACGGTACATTCTGCTCACTATCAGAATTGTCTGTCGGAATATATTCCGGATCATTGTCACTATCGTAAAATAGTTCGCTGATTTCAGAAGGAAACTCATCCAGTTCCTTGTCAATTTCACTTCAGCCTAAATTGTCACCCATATTAATTCCTATCCCAATGAGATATATTTGTCCCACTGTCCTCTACCATTGGGACATATGTGGGTACTTTGGGATTATACCGACCACACCCAGACATGAATCGTTATTTGACATTTTGCTTCTACTGATTACTAGATTAGCGTAGAACAATATTTCGTCAATATAAAACAGGAATTGTCGTATCGCAAACCCCTCCCCATCCTCAGACAGAGGTCAAAGTCGAGTGGTCTAGTAGGTAACGTGGTTGCAGAGTCTCTCCGCCCTTTCAGCTGGTGCATCGCTTTGTTGTACTTCCGTGTTTTACCCCTACATTTCTCCAAACACAAAAATTCAATAAAAACAAACATTAATAAACTCTTTATTGAAAAAAACACTCAAAACTTGTTTTTATTCTTGATCACACTCCGCCACCCAAAATGCGAGTGCCTCCGGCCATCAGCGCGGGCTTCGGCCGGTGCTGCCCCGCGCTGATGTCGACGAAAGAAAAACATCCCTCGAGATAGTACCTATCAGTAAAATATCAAATTCTAGAGGGGCTGATCAGAAATATAAATTGAATTGTAATGGAAAGGCAATTATGTAGGCTACCGTGCAAAATCATGTGATGCCGCGCGGCCTGCCGTAATCGGGATTCTCGAGAAAGATAAGATAACAGCGACAACGATACCGATCACAATACCTGGAAACACTTGTAAGTTTGTAATTTTATAATTAAACAGTTGTTTTTTCGTTCTATCATGTTTGTTTCTATAAATTTATATTTTTGTGTTCTTCATACTGGTGTGGTCGGTATAATCCCAAAGTACCCATATGTGTCCCGTGAAAAAATTACAAATTTAGTTCACTGAAAAATTGGTAAAAACTTATACCAAATATAAAAACTACTTATATGACCAACGTGAACACCAAGTCTAACTCACTAATGAACTAAATAACACGTTTAAACATAGTAGACAATTATTTACTAACATTACATGACCATAACCTCAAACAACACACGTTTTTTGCAACAATATGGCCAGTATAAAAAAGCTTTTTTTTTTCTTTAAAGGCTATGACTTTGTCATTTAGCCCCGTTGTTCACTGAGTTTTTACAATTAAAATTTCATCTGTGGTTGAAGGTCATTCTTTTTCTTTTACATCTGAAAAAATTACATTTAAATATTAGTTACATAAATGTATGTTTATGTTAGAGTATAATGTTAGTAAAAGTGGGATGTAGGGAAGTTAAAGGTATGATAGAGGTTAAAAGGAGTCTTCTCGTCATGGGTCTATATGACATTTCTAACCCGAAAGGGGACGACCACGGATGAAGAATCCCAGTGAATAGGTATACATAAATGTTCTTGTGTTTTATAAATGTTTTTGTATTATGTTCAAAAAGTCGCATAATTTTCTGTAAATGTCTGTGTTGTTAGTTTGCAAAATGTCTTTGACTGGATGTGTTTTATCTTGAAATGTCTGTTTGATTTTATTTAATTCTACTCTAGCATGTTCATATTGGGGACAATCTATGATGGTATGATCTATTGTTTCCTCAGTTCCCATGTTGCATTTAAGGCAGAGGGGTGTAAAATATTTCTTTATTTTGTATAATTTACTGTTGATGTTAGCATGTCCAAATCTCATTCTATTAATATTTACTATGTCATTTCTTGGGTACGGTCCAATAAGCGGACCCGGTTTTTTATATCGAAATTGGCAAACGATATTACTTAATCATAACCATCGATATAATCAATCGATACTGATGAATTATTTTTAACAACTTAAATAATCTATATGAACAGCTGTAAACACTTTCAAATAATACAATTAATTAAGGTAATATTTTAAATTTCACGTAACATTGTGTATTAAAATGGCCGTCAATCTTAGGAAGCTTCACGAAATTGCTTTAAAAGACGATAAAATATGTTTTTTATGGCTTCAGGATGTTGGGTTAGTACCTAAGAATCCATTATGTGATATTTGTGGAAAGGTAACAAATGTAACTGTCAGAGGAGCTAACATGGTCGTCTTCAGATGCAAAAAAAGAAGGTAATGGTGGACACAACTTTAGTAAAAACGTTTTCGTTCTGTTTCATTTAGTTAAAGTTATGAGTTATGGTTATGTTCATTTATTATTTGTTATCATTAAATTCACATTTTAATTTAAACATATGATTGTTATTACTTTTATATCGATTGATAGTCTATGATTCGATATGCGAATATTAGGTATCGATGATTATATTCTTCGATATAAAAAAACCGGGTCCGCTTATTGGACCGTACCCCATTTCTTTTCCATTTTATGTGTTTTAAACCATGGGTTGGGCTTAGTGATGTCTAAAATGTGTTTGTACCAAATTGCTTTGTTTGTTGATATTAGTTGATTATTTACTTTTTCTTTGTAATATCTCTTTCTGAGATTTTTAAAATCTTCATGGGGAATAAATGAATTTTTTAGCTCTATTCCTTCTATAACTGCCCTTTTTGCTAATTTATCAACATGTTCATTATGGTTTATGCCACTATGACCTGGAACCCACATAATATTTATATTTTTGCCTTCTGATAGTACTGTTTTGAAAATGTCAAGTACTAATCCGTCTGTTCTTTTGCCCCCGTTCACCGCGTCTATTGCTCGAACAGATGATAGTGAGTCAGTGCAAACTATGATATTATTTTCGTCTATTTCATTAATAAACTGCAATGCTTTATATATTGCAAGCATTTCTGCATTGTACGAGGAAAATGTGCTGTTAATTTTGTACATTTTTGCTATGCCGTGTTGAGGTATATAGAAGGCAATGCCCACGCCTCTAGTAGTCTTTGATGCATCCGTAAATACTTGTAAACAATGGCCAAATTTTAGGTTAAGCATTTCATTGACCAATTGTCTCAGATAGGTTATGTTTGTTTCCTTTTTACTTTGATTATAATTTTCTAAGGTTGAGATACATTTAACTATTTTGTCTGTCATAAATAAGGGCAAGTCAAAATCCCAATATGTTGTGTTGTTGTCCATAGTGTGTATATTAGGGTTATCTTGTTCTATATTGTTGTAAGAATTTATATACAGTGGTTGTTTCTTATGTATCCAGTATTGTGAATGAGTGCAGAGTAGATTTAGATAACTAATGCTGTTGAAAATAGGATGGTTTTTTTCTGTGACAATCTTGTATACAAGTCTATCTGTAAGCATTTGTCTTCTTAAGTTTAATGGCATGAGGGAGGATTCGATTTCTAGTGCAACAATCGGTGTAGATCTAAAAGCACCCAATGAAATTCTCATAGCCTGATTTTGTATAAAATTGAGTTTTTTCAATTCACTATAAGGTAGGTTACCATAAATGAAACAACAGTAGTCTAGTTTGGACCTTATTAAACTTTTGTATATTTGTAGGGCAAAATCTGGGTGTGCACCGTATCTACCACATGTTATTGATTTAATTATATTTAGGTCTTTTAAACACTTTTTGAATACATTGTTAATTTGGGGTTTAAAAGTAAAAGCTTTATCCACTATAATGCCTAGTATCCTTAGACTGTCTACAATGGGCACTTTTTCGTTGTGAATAAGGAAAGGCGTTCTCAATTCATTATTTCTTTTTCTGGAAATTATTATGGTATTACTTTTACTAGCATTAAATTCAATAGCCCAGTCAATCTAGGTAAAAAATCATGCAAACCCGGAAATGCGAGGTATAAAGCTGAATTTTGGCACAGATGTTCTTTATGATATCCTTGACCATATACTAAAAGTCCCCTACCGTCCCCTGTGTGCTTCTTTCCGGTATAACGAAAATAGGGGGGGAGGGGGGGCGAATATTACTTATAAACGCTTACTGCTTTAGAACGGTAAGATATACAGAAATATAAAAACTGATTTAGATTCAGTAAAATGTGGCCATTAATAAAGGTCATGTGATAAAATGTGATAACTGTAAACCGTTAAGCATTAATAATTAATTTATTTATTGTTTTACTCTCTTTTTAGCTAGAATTGTGTTATAATGCTATATTCTAGTGTTATTTCTTGATGTAACAAAGTTGTAAAAGCTCTATTACATGTTAATAAAGTATACACAACTTATAGACAATCGTGAGTGTTTACTTAATAGCGAAGCCGGACGCCCGCCGCGCCGCGCCGGCACGGTGCGATGACAGCGGTCTTCTTATCACCACTTTTGATAGGTTTGAGCATGTATGTTCATAACCATTATGGTTCAAGGCTTTTGGTTGATATTTTGAATAGACTTGGTTTCGGAGCAAGCTTATACTGAAGTACAGCGTTATGAGTATTCTCTTATGGTACAAAAAAAACGGTAGAAAGTTCCCAAAAAAGCTACATTCAGTTTGTATATGATAACGCGGATGTAAACATCCGAACACTAGATGGAAAAAATACCTTTCATGCAATGGGAGGTATTAAGTGTTCCACTCCTCAAAATACTACTAAGCCTAGCAACGTCACACGAGTCTTATCAGTTCCAACAGCTGCAGAAAATAGCTAAAAAGGGCTCCATTCAGATTTCTTGGTATAAAAAAACCTGCAACATCAGGTCTGAAAAGAAAAGTTTATAAAAGAAATATGTTCTCCATCTGACCCCAAAAATGAAAATCTTAGTACATCCATCGATGTTTTATGGATGGTGGGCTCTTGGAAAAGTCTGTCTCCTAGGCCGTCTTGGAATGGTTATATGCAAGGAGCGTTTCTGGGATCTGGATGTGGAGTGAAAAGCAGCATAGAACCAGTTCCTTTTATCAACCTTGATCCAAGCAACTTGAGCACGATCTATACCGGCACTACAATTTGCAGCTGAACATTGTAGAAAGAATGGTCAAAAAAGTTGTTTTGTGACATTTGACCAGCCTCTGTATGCAAAAGCTGTCGAAATCATTGCTTCAACTACAGACTCAACTCTTGACAATGTCATAATCAGATTAGGTGGTTTTCACCTTTTAATGTCATTTTTGGGAGCCGTAGTAGGCTACATAATGAGTGGGAGCGGTCTTGAAGGAGATTTGGATGGAAATTTATGCGAAATCTTCAATCCCACATATGATAACAGGGCATGCTTATGCTAGAGCTCTACGGGCTCACTTTTTGACACAGTTGGGCGCTGGGAGTTATTCTGCTTGAGATGGTGGACAACGTACCAGAGGAGGACTTGCTTGTACTTAAAAACTCCACACTGACTTCCTCACAAATGAGACTAAAAAAGACGGTTCAAGTGTAACCGTAGTTTTTGATGGCTATGAGGGACCAGCGACCACAAAGAACCAAGAGCAAGATAGAAGAGCATGTCGAATTCAATCAAGAACAATACATTCGACTTAAACATGACAGCATCAGTGACTCAGGCTGAATTTCTTGGTAACGCTGCAAATAAAAGCCGACTTATAAGTGAACTGAAATCACATTTTGATCGAGCTGGCTTTTCAGTTGTACAAGCTGTAGCAGATGCTGACTTTTTGATTGCTTCAACAGCTCTTCAGCAGTGTTCTAAAGGTATGAAAACAGCTGTGGTTGGTACAGACACTGATCTTCTAGCACTTCTTGTGCATGGAGTTTAAAAGTTCTGATACATTATTCTTCATCAAACCAGAAGGCAGTAAAGGTTCCTACAAAGTTTACCCAGTAGCTGAAATTAGTAGTAATTTAGGCAATATGAAAGACTGTATACTGTTTGCACACGCATTTTCTGGATGCGATACAACATCCGCCACGTTTTAGAAAAGGGAAGAAAGTGCCATGGAAAGTGTTGGAAAAAAGTGCGGAACTTAAAAAAATGTCAAACATTTTCAAAGATCCAACTGCTGAGCCTGACATGTTAACATCATGTAGAGAACAAATACTTTCTTGCGATATACGGAGATACAAAGTGCAAAACATTAAATGAACTAAGGTACTTTATGTTCAATAAACTGATAGCTAGACAGAAGATTACTTCAAGCTTTGATTTGTCTGTTTTACCACCCACTTTAGATGCCGCACGCTTAAAACACCTTGCGGGTTTACTATCAAGTGCAGAAATGGCTTGGGAAGGATCTGGATCCATGTTCATGGGGTTGGCTTGAAAAGACGGTGTTCTTGTACCACAATCTATGACTTTGCCACCGGCACCTGATAAACTCTTGAATTTCATTACATGTGATTGCAAGAAAGAGTGTGCCCGATCGTGTGATTGCATAAGGTCAGGATTAGCTTGTTCGGCAATGTGTGCTCATTGTCAAGGCAGAGACTGCAACAACACACTGCAGACAATTGATTTAGAGGAAGAGGACGTTGATAGTAACTAAAGGTCAGTTTTAAACAAGATAGTGGATACAACACACTGTTCAATACAATTGCTTTTTGACATACGGTTGTACATTTTAAAATCATTTAAAATAAATTAAAATTGGGTATCATATTGAATATAGTTAATATGATTTGTACAAATATTATTTTTAATTAATAATATTTTATGATTGTACTTAAAAAATGTAATTGTTAAACCATTAAATTTTACTGTATTCTGTACATTATTTATTTAATACCATGCTAATGTTATACTTTTTAGACCATTGACCACGTTCATTCTACATACTTCAACTGGAGTTTATTCATATACCAGTTTATTTCCCAACTGAAATATACATTTAAGGAAAGAAAATAAAGTGTAGTGTTGACGCAAAACCATTGATAAAATAAAAATATAGGAGAAAAAAAACTTCAGTATTAAAACCTTAACAATAAAGAGTAAATCAACATTTTTTTTGTTGGTTAACAATTTTTCATGCACTAACTAAAACTGATTAAAAGAAATCATCATAATATTTTGTAGCTTATATTTTTCTGAATTAAACACAGTTGTTATTTTTCCTCCATCTGCTTTTGTTCTCGAGTAATGTGCGTTTAAGTAAGCCGCGCCCCCCCTCCCCCCTTTATTTCGTTAAAAACGGGGGACGCACACGGGGGACGGGCGGGGGACTTTTAGGATGTGATTTGGTATACCATAACGGACATCTGTGCAAAAAATTAGCTTTATACCTCGCATTTCCGGGTAAAAACCTAGATTGACTGGGCTACAAGGCCAATTCTTTCAAAGTTAGTACACATGTTATTTAGGGTGCATTGCATTATTTCATGTAATATATCATTATTCTTACTGCAAGAATATATTACAATATCATCTGCGTATTGTAAGCACTTTACATTTCTTTCAATTGTACATTGTATGTCCGCTACATAAATAGAAAATAATAGAGGACTCAACACGCTTCCTTGGGGTAAGCCCCTACATGTTTGTCTTGTAAAATTGGCTTTTGGCGTAATCATCTGTATTTGTCTATCCATCAGCCATTTCTGACAGTACGTCACAAATCTTCTTGGAATCCCAACTTTGTTCATTTTGTTTAATAATGTTGGTATATAAACTTTGTCATAGGCATTAGATATATCTAACGATGTTACAACTATATTTTCGTTATGTGACAAAGCTATGTTAATGTCACATATAAGGTTAAGAATGTAATCGTTACAGCCTCGTTTTTTTCTAAACCCATATTGGAAACTGGGTATAATGTTGTGCTTTTCAACTAACCATTCTAGTCTGTTTTTTACCATAGTATTAAATATTTTCATCATGCAAGGTATGAGTGATATCGGTCTGTATGAAGTGGATAAATGTTTATCTTTATTTGGTTTTAACAGGGCTATTACTTTAAATTTTTTCCATACCTCTGGGATGTTACATTGTTCATTCCAAATCATATTGTATATATTAAGTAAATATTTTAACGCTATTAAAGGCATATGTCTTAACATGCTATATGTAATGCCATCTGGTCCTGGGGCCGTATCTTTATTTTTGGAATTTATAGCTATTTGTAATTCTTTAATAGTAAAGTTCACTTCCAGATTATTATTTTGGTTTGTATTCCATTTTATTTTGGGCTTAAGTTCGGTTTCATGCGGGACATAGTCTTGTATTATATTTTTCATAAAACTATTACATAGTTCCTCATTATATTGTATATCTGACATGTTAATAGCAAGTTTATTGTTACTTTTTAGTTTTTTAATTATTTGCCATGTATAAGAGGTGGTATTTTTTTCACTAATTAAATTACATATGTTTTGCCATGCAGTTTGTTTTGCTAATCTAATTGTTTCTCTGGTGGTATACTGGGCATATTGATAATTTTGAAAATTCAGTGGTGTCATGTTGTGTTTGAATTTAGAAAATGTTAATCTTCTGTGAGCGACAGCCCGGGAACAGTCTTCATTCCACCAAGGTTTTGGTGAGGACTTTCCACTTTTTATTTTAAATTTGGGAATGGCTAAATTAGCTGCATCTTCTAAAATGATATATAAAATTTTAATACAAGGATCTTGTACATTTTCTAACACTTCTTTAAATTGTTTTTGAATAACTTCAGTATATAGTTCCCAATTGGCTTTTTTCATATTTCTTTTATTATTTGTTACCCAAGTGTAGTGGGGGTTTTCGGTTACGATAGCTGAAGTTTGAAATGTTATAAAAATTGGTAAATGGTTGCTTCCTACAGAATTTGTTCCAACTTCCCAGTTTTTGAGAAGTGCATGTAATTTAGGTGATGCAAATGTTAAGTCAATAGTCGAAGACTGTTGATTTATAGTGGGAATTGTTGTATGTAAATTATTATTTAATAAAATAAATGCTGAGTTTGAATATGCATTGAAGATATCATTACCCCTTTTGTTTGCCTTTTTATCACTCCAATATGGATGGTGGGCATTAAAATCCCCACATAAGACAGTGAGACCATTATCATTATTAAATATGTGATCATTCCATAAATCAGGTGTTATCTTTTTGTCTGTAGCATATATATTAAATATTTGTATTGGATGATCATAGTTGTTGATTTTTATTGCTAAAACTTGTATTACATTGTCATTGTATGAATAGATTTTTGTAATGGATATTGATTTGTGTATTATAAATGCTACACCACCATAGTTATCATTCCTACACAAGTTTGTTAGTTTATAATTGTTGTCATTTAAATTGTCATTTTCATTCATCCAGGTTTCCTGAATGACTCCAATGTGTATGTTATTTTTATTTAAAATATTTATCAATTCAAGGAATTTTGGTTTTAAAGATCTGGCATTCCACTGTAATATTTTTAATTCATTTGGTTTTACCTGAGACATTTCTGTCAACTGTTAAACCATGAGTAGAGTTTTTACTACTAGATGTTTTCATATTTTTATCTGTTGATTTGTTTTTAGAAAGTATTTCCTGGTCCATGTACGGTATTAATATTTCTACCATTTGTTTTTTTAAGGTGGCAGATAATGTTGTGCTGTTAATTTTGTAACGTATTTCAGCTAATTTTTCATGTAAGAGATTCTTAAAATGTTCTCTAATTTGAGGGTCAAGTTTGTAATCTGGCTTGTGTAAATTTTGTAGTGAAGTGGTTTTTATTGACTTTTCTTGTGTTTTATTGGTAGTTTGGGGTCTACTTATGCTACTGTGAAATTTATCAAATTGTTTTGTGTTGGGATTACTAAGTAATTTGTTGTAAGTTTGATGCGGCTGATTATTTTCAGATGTTACTTGGATTTTCATTAGAGGTGAGTATTTATTGTAATTAGGTAGGCCTGATTTGTGAGTTTGTAAAGGGTCACATGGGTGTATTGAGTTTTCAGGTAATCTAGGGAAAAAATTTTCATCCAAGTTAGTTCTGGTTATTTGAGCATATGATGGATTTTTGTTGTACTTTATGGATTTATAAGTAATTGGATACAAAATACTAGCCGTATTGAAGTCTTCCTTAAATAGACTCATGCGGGTTTTTATTTTTCTCTGTCTGATATACTCAGGGCATTGTTTAGAGTTACTGCAGTGATCTGCAAAGCAGTGAATATATTTTATAGGATTTTCACATTGATCGGAATGATACATATCTCCACAGCTGCGACAAAGGCACTGTCTCTCACACGGTGCACTTGCTACGTGCCCATATGCAAAGCAGCGGTAGCATTGTTTTACTGGAATTATATATGTTTCTACTTTAAGCCTTAGATAATTCATATAAACTACCTCTGGTAGTTCATCTGTATCAAATGTTACTTTAACAAATTGACTATTGATCAGATCTTTACCTACTTTCTTTTTAATTCTTTGCACCGATAAGATGTCACATTCAGTTACCAAATCTGTCAAAATGTCATTTTCGGTTATATCCGAGTCTATGTTTAAAACTCCTATGGAGGTTATTTTGTTTGAGGGTACAAAAACATTGTATTCAGGAAGATAAGGTGAGTTAACCAATTCATTGGCAGAAGTATAATTCTTACAGATAACTGATAAATTTTTACCTGAGCGGTTACTATATTCTATGTCATTATGATGGGTAATTAGAATTTTACCTACTTGAAATGGATTTATCTTTTTTTATCTTTACGTTGAACTATTACTTCAAATGGTCCTTTATGTTCGGGTTTGTAAACACGTTGGATGTGTATTCGTTTAGTGTCTGGTGAGGGGGTTTTGTCATTATTAGAGGAATGTGTTTTTTCATTGTTAAGTGCTAATGCTGTACGCTTTCGGTTTTGTGTTGGGGTTTGGTCTAAATGTTTAGGGTTGTTTGTGTCTGTTTCCATATTTGTATTCTGATTTAATTCTGCATTTAATGTTAATGATTCTGAATTGTCATCCTTTGTACAATAATTATGTTCTATTATGGAGTTAATGGCTATTTCTGTTTCCCTAATGAGGGCAGTATCCTGTCCAGCCATGGCTAGACCTGTTGCTGTGCAATCAGGTCCAGCCTTACGGAAGCGGTATGGGTTTGTATTAAATTGGATAAATGTTACTGTATGTCTAATAAAATGTATTTGTTTTACTTACGGTTTTTTTTTCACCACCTAACTTTACCAGGTTAGTTTTACATAATTACAAATTAGTTACAAATTACAGTGTAAGTTATAAAATTGCGTGCTGATACCGGTTAAAACACACTTTGATTATTGAACCACAGATGTCTATTCAACGAGGTACACTACGCGACTGGGTATAAAAAAGCTGTTGCTAGCAAAGTTGAAGCTGTGAAGCAGCTGGTTGCCAACCTAACAAAAACTAAATACCCCACTTACATAAAACACTTAAATTTACCTTTATTTTCGTACAAATTATCATTTATATTTTTTTCTGTTTTGTCTGGGACATATGTCCCAGTAGTAGTGAAAGGGTTAAGAAGGCATTTGTTAACTCACACAGTTGAAAAACTATTTGAATCGTTTCTGTGCAATTCTAAGTGTACTGAATCAGAATTAAAAGTGCATACGTTAACTCATAGGTGAGGAACCATTTAAGTATTCCCGGTGCAACTTCAAGTTCAAACAGGGTGAGTTAAGACACATGTCAACTCACAGGTTAGAAACCATTTAAGTGGTAGCTGTGCAGTTTTAGGTGTACCTTAAGTTCGTGTTTAAGGAGCCATATGTTAACTCACAGGTTAGAAAACATGTCAATGTTTTGTGTGCAACAGAATTTACTAGCACTCTTAATTAGAATATAAAAAATATTCTCAAACTATTGAGAAACCATTTGAGTCTACCTAATTGATATAATCCTTCACTAAGAGGGTGAGTCTAAACACACACGTTAATTCACAGAGGTAAGAAATGATTTAAGATCTGTCTTAAGTAGCTGTAACTAAAATCATCATCGATTGTAAACTAATAACTTAAGAATCAATTTAACAATATTTAGTATTTAACACACATTTAAATATACCACTTGCACGATGACTCTTACATAAATAAACTAAAAGTAAAACAGGAAACATTTCAGTTACATGATTATACTAACAAATATTTTAATGAAACATACTTTTATGAATATATAGGGCCTCTAAATGCAAAGCCCGTGCTAAGGTTCCTTCATAATAAATTAAATTCATGACAGCTCAGATAGAATGTTGACAATTAATTTTGATTAGAAAAACTCCCGTTTATAAAATATCTATGTTACTTCTAAATGTATACTTATGTGCAACTCTGATCCGAATAAAACGTTTTAATTAATGGTATGCAGAAAACAATTTATATTCTGTTTACTTAATAGCCATAATTTCAATAGTTTTGAAAAAATATGTATATTTTTTTAATTACTTATATCTTTTGGTATCGTATTAAATATTTTAGGTCCTAAAACAATAGCTTTTTCTAAAAATAGTTAAATTAGGTTTTGGAACTGCTACTTTGTCTTTGTGCCTTAATTTATTTTTGTAGATATTAATTAATACAGGCAAATTACCACTAGTGACATAAAATATTTTTAAAACCTTATACACAAACAAATATGTAATTGGAAAATTTTTAAACTTATAAATAATGGATGAGATGGCTCGTATCCACATTTTATTTTAACTAATCGAATGAATTTCTTTTGTTGCATTAGAAGCGGCTTTAAATTCATTTCATAGGTTCCACCCCAGCAAAATATTCCGTATTCTAATCTACTGTTTACTAATGAAAAATATATCCCCCCTACACAACACAACAACAACTTCCTCTGTATAAATATTTTGTAGAAAATAAAAGGTTCTTAAAACACCATTAAGTTTTTTCTTTACCATGTCTATGTGTTTTTTCCAGTTTATTTCCCTATCCAGCAAGATTCCCAGGTATTTCAAATTGTCAGCCTGACACTCATTTGCACACTCAGGACACTCTGTTTGTACACAAACAACTCACACAATTGTATAAAATTTGATTGGTAAAATTTTGTGGATCTTTTTCAGGCTAAAATTTAAGTACTTTGTTTTCCGAACTTAGTAACATATTGTTCTTTGAGAACCACCATTGAAGGGCTTTTAAATCTATACTCATTGCTTCTTCTATAACATTCCTGTTATCTTTTATGTAAGTTAATGCTGTGTCGTCAGCAAATGATGTTATTTACCATATAAATTTGAATTACAATGATCATTGATATATACTATAAACAATATTGCACCTGCAATATTGCAATACTGACCCTTGGGGTACTCCACTTTTTATTATACCAAAGTCACTGAAGGTATTGCTAATTCTTACACATTGTCTCCTATTATTGAAGTAATTTGAAAACCAGGAAAGAACGTTTCCTCTGATACCGCAACAGTATAATTTATTTAAAAGAATGTAATGATCTACAATGTTGAAAGCTTTCTTTATGTCCAAAAATAATCCACTAACTTTGCGTCCTGAATTTATCGCTTCAATTATGTCATCCATAAAGTTTTTTAACGCAGTTTCAGTACTCAAGCCCTCTCTGAAACCGAACTGATTTTTACTAAAGAAATGGGTTTGCTCAAGAAATTTAACTAATCTTTTTTTCATAATTTTTTCAAAAATCTTTGCAAAAGGTGAGAGTAAAGATATTGGTCTGAAATTGTTGCAGTCATTATTCGGTTCACTCTTATGCAAAGGAATTACCACAGCGGTTTTTAAAATATCCGGAAATATGCCCTTTTCAAAACTTAAGTTAATTAAGTACAGTAAGACATTCATTATTTTTGGATACATCAATTTAATTAGAGGTGAGCTAATGTTATCAATTCCAGGCGAGGTGTTATTTTTCAAATCTCTTATAACAGATACTAAATCATCTACCACTACTGGAGCTAAAAACATGGAATTGCTTGAATTATATAATTTAAAAAACCTCTTATAACAACATAAGTCAAAGTTATCAGGTTTAATTTTTTTATGTCTATCTTATCTACAATAGACAAAAAAAATGAATTAAACTCATTACAAATTTGTTTAATATCGCAGATTTTGTTACCATTAATATTCAAAGAGTGTATGGGAGGTCGTTTTGACGTTTGTCCTTTTATTTCGTTTATAACCTTCCACGTAGTCCTCGAATCTCCGTTACGAAAAGCATTTTCGTAATAAGAATTTTTTAAATTTCTGATTTAAAATTGTAGTTTATTCCTGTAATTTTTATAACCAAATTTTAATTTTTCATTGTTTGGGTGATGCTTAACGAGTTTATTTTTTATTTTTTTACAAATAGGTACACCCAATCATCCAGGGTTTAATTTTAAAAACGCCGTGTGTTTTGCTCGATTGTTCAAATTTACTCTCTGAAATTATTATTTGGATGGTATTATGAAAAGTATCAAACGCAGTTGACGTGTTTCTATCGTCGTAGACTTCTACCCATTTAACCTGTTCAAGTCGTGCAAGAAGCCTGTCGTAATCTACACGATAGGAGTGAGGGGAGGGGCCGGCAGAATCAGCTGATATCTGTCCGTCCACCCTCCCTCGCCTACGACCACCCGCACACACACAACAGCCATCCTGTGATCTGTAATATTCGCGTCTATTACCTTTACATCGACTTGAGTCTTGACTTTGTTTGCTAATCTAGCAAACACGTGATCGATGCATGAAACTGATTCCGATGTTACTCTAGTTGGTTCTTTCAATAAACAATCGAACTCGTTTGAGGAAAGAAATGCATTGTAATTGTCAATTATCATGCTATTTTTAAACAAGTTAAGTTTGCGTCCCCGATGAAAAGAGCGTTCTTTTTTGTTTTAAAATTATTATTACGAAGAAAATGCTTATTAATCTCAACTAGGAAATCGTCCTTGCTGAAGCTATGCAGCCTGTAAATTGCAAACAAACAAAACCTCTGTGAGTTATACTTAAATTCTAATATCATTAGATCTGCTGTTTTAAAGTTTACCGATTTACATATAAAAATTTCAACATCCAACTTTACAAAAATTGCTAAACCTCCTGCCCTCTGATTTTCATTTGCATTTGAAAAACTTCTATAATTTGGAATTTTTAAAAACTGTAACTCTTCATTATCCATATAACTATCCATATTTCTGTCAGTACAATTATTTCAGGAAATAAATGTCTGCTACTTAATTCAGCAATGAATAAATCGAAGTTACTTCTCATACTACGAATGTTTTTATGCAATATTGTAACATCCAACCATTGTTCAAAGTTACACTGATTAGTCGTATCCATTATTTTACATTTTGAAATTTATTAACGGTTATGGTAAAAAACTTTAATTGCAACAATTTTACAATTAAGTTGACTACTATGAATATAATTAAATCTAGCAGAATGTTATTTGCTTATTAAAAGAAATAAATAAATAACGTATCGTAAAACCCAAATATTTCTATTGCTTAAAACTATTTTTAACTTCAAAGAGAAATTAAAATTAATATAACTTATGTTTCCAGTAACAACAGTATTAAACAAAAAGAAACCAAAAATACGTAGCATATATTATACGATGAAAATATTACTGAAAGTGAAGTATATATATTTACAATTTAGTTTAGTCCAAGTCCTCCTCTCGTGTGATAACTCTGACTGGCGCCTTTTCTTCTTTCCTGAGGAAGATCTTGCCGTTTCTCACCCAGAGGAACTTGAAGTTTTTCTCGCGCTGATACTTCCTCGCCAGAGCGTAAGGCGCCCGTCTCGCCGGTGACAGAGACTCTTTGACGTACTGTAGGAAATTTATAGCATGACCGGTGACTTCGAGATGCGCCGTAGGCAAAGACGGAACTAAAGTGGTGGGGGGTGGAGCGGCTCAGTCTGTTGCCGTATTCAGCCTTGTGAACTTCGGTCACCAGTCTTCTATACGTGCCGCCCTAAAAACATTCGCTTGTGCCAAATCAATTTGTAATATAATTGCATTGTGCTCATTACGTTTTAAGTAAAGAGTTTGTGATGGATCGTAATGTAAAAAGTAAAATTGGAGTAGAAAGGTTATACACAGCTAAACAAGAGAAGTGATTGCAAATGTTTACCATTTTATGAAACGGGAAGCAGAAACCAACACACTTATAAATTTGAAGAAAGTTCAACAGCGTGCCGTAGAGGCAACTGGAATTTCAGAAAGCACGCTGAGACGAATTTTGAAAGAGGAAAAAATAAGTCCAATTGGCAATTCTTTTAGTACGTCCAAGAAAGTAAGAAAACGCAAACATACTAAAAGTGATCTGGACAATTTTGATTTGGGTGTAGTTCGAAGAACAATAAATAATTTTCATCGACAACAAGGCG
Organism: Homalodisca vitripennis; assembly: GCF_021130785.1. Classification (NCBI taxonomy): domain Eukaryota; kingdom Metazoa; phylum Arthropoda; class Insecta; order Hemiptera; family Cicadellidae; genus Homalodisca; species Homalodisca vitripennis. Next base: position 38,657 of record NW_025783523.1, read on the forward strand.
AACGGCCTACATTGAAATCGTTATTAAATGTGTTAAGGGAAAAAATAGATTTTAAGGGAAGTAAGTGGACGCTTACAAAAATATTGAAGAAGTTGGGATTCCGCTGGAAAAAAGCTACTAACAACAGAAATTTTTTAACCGAACGTTTCGACATCCGTGAATTACGTATTAAGTATTTAAAACGTTTAGCCGAGTATAGAAATCAAAAAACGCCAATAGTGTACATAGATGAAACATATATTCACTCAACACACACCAAAACCAATGGTTGGACAGATGATACCACTTCGGGACTGATGACACCTCTAAGTAAAGGACAACGACTTATAATTGTCCACGCAGGCGGGGAAGGTGGATTTATTAACAATGCTCTACTTACGTTCAAATCAGGGAAGAATTCAGGGGACTATCACGATGACATGAACTACGAGAATTATGAAAGATGGGTAAACACTAAATTAATTCCAAATTTGAAAGATAATTCTGTTGTTGTGATAGATAACGCCCCCTATCACAACAAACAAGACGATCCTGCACCAACAACATCAAACAGAAAGGCCGAAATGATTAAATGGCTTTCCGAGCGTAACATTGTTCACTCAAGCACTATGTTCAAACCCGAATTGTATAATCTTATACAAGCCTACAAACCCACATACAAAAAGTACAAAATTGATGAAATATTTTCTAAAAGTGGACACACTGTTTTGCGCCTGCCACCCTACCATCCAGATTTAAATCCAATTGAACTAATTTGGAGCCTACTTAAAGAAAGAGTAGCGAAGAAAAATGTGACATTTAATATAAATACGGTGGAGCAATTGGTGAAGGAAACGTGTGATTTAGGAAACTCAAGAAGATTGGAGGAAAAGGTGTGATCATACGATATCTGTGGAACAAACTTATATGGAACTCGAACGTCAAATCGACGAAATGACAGAACGGATTGTTGTGAGACTCGGCGAGGACTCCGATAGTGACGAATGGGATGAAGAAAGTGGCAGTGACGAAGACAGGGAACCTATCGTTGACAATAGTGACAGTGGTGATGATGACTTAACGGGAATTGTGCCCTTTGAGTGTTATTAAGCGCAGCGAAATTCAAGGAGTAGTTCTGTCAACAGTGCATGTACAAGGTAAGAACATAATAACAATTAGTAATATGTTTCATTTATGTTGTAAGGCGATGATTCCAATATTTAAATTTTTTTTTTAATACAATGATATCGCAATGGGGTTTTTTTATGTTAACTATTGCGTGTGGATCGTTGGCGTTATTGTTATTTTAAGTATACATCATTAAATTAACTTATTCTACTGTGTATATTGACAAATTAGTTTAACCAGTTTTATATTAATTTTTAATTTAGCAGCTAGGATATGTCAGTTGAAAATTTTGTAGTTACAATTGTATCTACTATCGTAAATCCTGAAGCTTACACGGTTAGTATATGTTAATTGGATTTTAATGGCAACAAAGCGTAACAATTACAATTTTGAACTGTTGTCGTAGTTGGAGATCAAGAATAATATAAATTCCTAACCTTTCCCAATTATGAACCCTTTCTTACCACCAGGTATCTCTACTGCGAACTCATTAAGAAGGGTGAGCTATGAACACAATTTTGGCAGAACATAGTCATATTGTTAAGATCACGTACATCCGGTCCCAATATTTCCAAGATTTCCTTTATTGAATTCCCCATCATAAAAGTCCGTCGCCGTAACTTCAAAAGAGTCTAGACATGTTCAAATATTCTCAAGGTCTCCTATACTAAGTTGCTCATCATAAAACACCACCGTGGTAAGAACATAAGGGTCTAGAAATGTTGGCAAACACTACAATATTCGGCTCCCGCCACCATTATGAGCCGGGAGCCGAAAACTCTCAGTAGGGTTAGTAGCACCGTATTCACTCCCCTACTTTAGATTGTGCCCCCACGCGCTCAACTCCTCCACTCCTCACGCGCATCCCACCGGTCATGCTATAACTTCCCTAGAGTAGATGGGACGGTCATCAGTTGCACCGATGTGACGAGTTGAGAGGGTCCTCTTCACACGTCGCCTCCGTAGAAACTCCGTCTTGTCCAGTCGACGAACGAACTTCACAATAATATAAGAAGATTACAGTATAATATAAGATATATATATATATATATATATATATATATATATATATATAATATAATAATACTAGTGGTAACCTCATTCTCCTCATTTTGGATAACGTATAAACGTATACATTTGTTAACAGATCAGTATGACAGTTAATTGAGCGGTAAGTATAATAATAAATATGAATATTTAAATTATATTCATACCTTATCCTTGATTCTTACTATTTGTTCATGTCCTACCTAAACCAATGTCATCGAAGTTGTCCTTACCTCAGCTCTTTAAATGTTACCAACATAGTTTCATAAGCAACCATATCAAAGAACTCTTTGAAATCGACTTAAAAATGTGTTGATTTTGCCTTTTCATTCATATTTAATAGACTGTCCTTTAGTATAACCAGACTGGTTAGGGTTTACAAACTTATTGCATATAAGTAAACTGTACTAGACCAGTCGTCATCAATATTTCTAAAACTTTTGAGTGTAGCGGCTAATAATAAGTCTCAGATTATCAACCCTATGGGAAACAGGCTTTTTCATTAATTATAAGTACTCTCTCTCTCTCTCTCTCGACGAAGGTAATAATTTACCGACGTCATCAACTACGTTGAAAGCATCCTCATTCTTCGTCAAGGGTATGCAGGTATCTCAATAGTACATTCCTTGGAATATTGCGCCATATGTCTAATCTGCATCTTTCTCATTTTCTGTTTTTTTTTTTTTTTGTTTTTGTTAAATTTCTGTTCATGATTCTTTCGAAGTTCTCCTGTTTATGAACCTCGAATTACTTATTAACCTTGTAACTTGTAGTCGCTTCGTCAGTACTATTTTTTTATCAACTAACCTTTCAGAGGAGAAAGGAGGAGTTCATCGATTTCTTAAACATACTCAACTCTCCGCTGTAAGCTTTAAGCTCATTAAAAACATTTTTAAAGCTTTTATGATCGTATAAGAAACTCCTTTGACATTGTGTTACGTGATGGTGTTGACTTACTGTTCATATGGTCAATGCAGCTTTGCTGTTGTCCTTATTACAGTTTTCCACATGAAGTATCTCTTAGAACCTCGTGTTTTCATTTCCACGGTGGGCCACACATTAAATGGAACTAGATTCCACAATTTTCCGAACACTTATCCGTTTCTGAGCTAAAGAAGCCGGTTCGCCACAAATGGCCTACCACAGTCACCAGCCATAATTGCCCAAAATTGTACCCTTCTGTAACTTAAGACTTGTGTTGAACAAGTACGGAAATGGAATTAGCAACCCGCGCAATAGTGGAACTTGCTGAGCTTACGCGACTTCTAACAACTGTGGCACTCCGTTTAGGAAGAAAAAACATTTATGGATTGTGCTGTGCTGAGTGTGTTAAATTAAGCAACTTCGGTGAGTTGGCATAACATTTAAACTCTCTCTCTATACGAATATTACCTTCTCTCCTAGCCATAAAATGCGGTAGTTCGATTATGAAATAAATAAATGAATCGTGATTTGTTAAAAGGGCCCTAGTCCATTTGGTAAAACTTTCAGGAATTAACAAAAAACCATCTTGTTTGGAAAATATTTACTTTATGTTTTATATTTTTTTTAGTTATATTTAGTTTATTACTATTTTTAATTACTGAAACAATAGATATGGTGTTTTTTGTTCATTTATATTACTTTTTAAATTATTTAAAACTATGGACTTGTGCCCTTTTAACAAAATGCACTAAAAAAGGATAAAAAATAAACAATTTCTGATCAAACTTATGCTTTTATTGCTTACATTAGTAGTTTGGTATAGCATTTGGATTATAAATTAGTCAAATTAACAAAATAAACATTTAATTTGATTTGAGAAAATATTTTTGAGCCATAGTATTAGTTGGTCACTTTTTAATGTGTTATAAGATTTCATACCTCTGGTACTCAAATCTTCTTCTTCAGCTGTTCCAATGGGCCCATTAACAATTTCATTATAAAATTCCAGATGTTCTACTGGTACATACTGAAGAGCTTTCTTGATGTCATTGGCCTTGGCTTCCCTCAAGGGAATTTTCCCTCCCGGGTATGCAAGTCTGGTTAGAGCTGAAGGCGTACCTGATTGAGCAGACATGAAAAATGTTTGCTTGTCTAGGCCATTAATTGTGGAATAGGCTGTGATGTACCCTTTTAAGTCTGACCTGTACACAAAGTGGTATAGTTTACTAATACCAAAGCAAACCCAACTCTCTCTTTTCAAGTTTTTCGTCTCATCAGAAACTGTGCGGAGTTTGTAATGCTTGCCCCACCAGTTTTTGAAATCCAATATTTCATCACAGTTCACTTTCTTAACCAAAAACTTTCCTGGTATGCTGCTTTTAACAATTTGCTCCACAACTTCATAGGGGGTGAAGAGTCTGTCATGTTTCTTCAGTTTTCTATAAGTTATTATTGTAAAAAACTTACCCGCAAGATAACTTTGGACGTTTTTCATTCACAAAGTTTCCTTTGTGGTTTGTGTATGCCTTTCCTTTCAAAATGGAACATTTTATGATGTTCCTCTTGTAGGACTCAGGATCATATTTCCTCTTCTTTGAAATATTATTTTTAATTGCAACTTCGTCATTTAAAACAGGAAACCCGTCGTTTGACATGTTAAACACAAAGCATTTGACAACAAAAGCAAGTTATTACCTTAAAATGCAGAAGGTTAGTCTGGAACAATAATCTGGGAATAGGAAACAGCTGAGACACAAACTAAACAACACAGCTAAACACACTAAGCAAGACAGTGCTGCCAACAAACGTTTTGTAAAAGGGGCACAAGTCACGGACTAGTGCCCTTTTAACAAAACTGTCAATACCAAACAAGCTCTGTAGCTAATGCTATGTGGTGGATTTGTGCCTTTCTAACACAGTTAGATGAATCTATGTCTGAAGAATGCAAAAAAAGTGAATTTCTCAAAAAAATGGACTAATGCCCTTTTAACAAATCGCTATTCAAATACATTTTGGGTCCACTTCGATCCGTTTCAGTTTATATCATAAGTTATTAAAACACTCATTGCTACTTACGACCACCCCGGTGGGTCAAATAAATTAAACTTTTATATCAACACACCATTCATTAGTCCTGTCATTGTCTTTAGAGACTGTTTTATATTTCTACGCCGTTCACATAAGTGTTATTTGGAATAAAGCCAGTAAAGCAACTGATTCTTTTAGACATTGAAACTGCCACACTTTTTATATATCAAAGAAACAATGGAAATGTAATTTTTAGAGCCACTAGACATAATGCTCCAATATGGTAAAAAAAGGCTGGCAATTCTAGAGTGCAAAGGTTTGAAAAAGCTGTGACAGACATTGCAATAAAGATTGACATACTCGTACAGGTGCTAAACCGAGAGAAGAGAGCAGTGATTGGAAAATCCAGACAACGGACTGTGGGTGGGGTGGATTTACTGTTTGAAAAGTATTGAGTGTTAATAAAAAAATAATATTAATTTTATTTCTTCAATTTCCCTTAAATTGTTTTTTATGCGTATTATTTTTTAAGTTAGGTAATATGTCATATACATGGCAACATGCAGTAAAAAGTTAGTCTTGTAGCTTGTGCAACTACTAAGAAAAAAAACAACAGCTGTAACTGTGTGAGGAGGACGTAGGTTTAGACAATAGTTTGTTAGATTTGTTAATCACATTCGCGTAGTGTACCTCGTTGAAGTTACATCTGTGGTTGAATAATCTAAGTGTTTTTTAACCGGTATCAACACGCAATTGTTATAACTAATTTTAATTAGTAATAATTACACTACACTTTAGTTTGTAACTAATTTGTAATTATGTAAAACTAACCTGGTAAAGTGTGATAGTGAATAATCAAACCGTAAGTAAAACAAATACATTTTATTAGACATACAGTAACATTTATCCAATTTAATACAACCCATACCGCTTCCGTAAGGCTGGACCTGATTGCACAGCAACAGGTCTAGCCATGTCTGGACAAGATACTGCCCTTATTAGGGAGACAGAAATAGCCATTAACTCCATAATAGAACATAATTATTGTACAAATGATGACAATTCAGAATCATTAACACTAAATACAGAATTAAATCAAAATACAAATATGGAAACAGACATAATCAACCCTAAACATTTAGACCAAACCCCAACACAAAAACACAAAACCGAAAGCGTACAGTACTAGCACTTAATAATGAAAAAAAAACAAATTCCTGTAATAATGACAAAACCCCCTCACCAGACACTAAACGAATACACATCCAACGTGTTTACAAACCTGAACATAAAGGACCATTTGAAGTAATAGTTCAACGTAAAGATAAAAGAAGATAAATCCATTTCAAATAGGTAAAATTCTAATAGCCCATCATAATGACATAGAATATAGTAACCGCTCAGGTAAAAATTTATCAGTTATCTGTAAAAATTATATTTCTGCCAATGAATTGGTTAACTCACCTTATCTTCCTGAATGCAATGTTTTTGTACCCTCAAACAAAATAACCTCCATAGGAGTTTTAAACATAGACTCGGATATAACCGAAAATGACATTTTGACAGATTTGGTAACTGAATGTGACATCTTATCGGTACAAAGAATTAAAAAGAAAGTAGGTAAAGATCTGATCAATAGTCAATTTGTTAAAGTAACATTTGATACAGATGAACTACCACAGGTAGTTTATATGAATTATCTAAGGCTTAAAGTAGAAACATATATAATTCCAGTAAAACAATGCTACCGCTGCTTTGCATACGGGCACGTAGCAAGTGCACCGTGTGAGAGACAGTGCCTTTGTCACAGCTGTGGAGATATGTATCATTCCGATCAATGTGAAAATCCCATAAAATGTATTCACAGCTTTGCAGATCACTGCAGTAACTCTAAACAATGCCCTGAGTATATCAGACAGAGAAAAATAAAAACCCGCATGAGTTTATTTAAGGAAGACTTCAGTACGACCAGTATTTTGTACCCCATTACTTATAAACCCACAAAGTACAATAAAAATCCATCATACACTCAAATAACCAGAACTAACTTGGACGAACATTTTTTCGCTAGACTACCTAAAACCTCAGTACACCCATGTGACCCGTTACAAACTCACAAATCAGGCCTACCTAATTACAATAAATACTCACCTCTAATGATGAAAATCCAAGTAACATCTCAAAATAATCAGCCGCATCAAACTTACAACAAATTACTTAGTAATTCCAACACAAAACAATTCGATAAATTTCACAGTAGCATAAGTAGACCCCAAACTACCAATAAAACACAAGAAAAGTCAATAAAAACCACTTCACTACAAAATTTACACAAGCCAAATTACAAACTTGACCCTCAAATTAGAGAACATTTTAACAATCACTTACATGAAAAATTAGCTGAAATACGTTACAAAATTAACAGCACAACATTATCTGCCACCTTAAAAAAACAAATGGTGGAAATATTAATACCATACATGGACCAGGAAATACTTTCTAAAAACAAATCAACAGATAAAAATATGAAACCGTCTAGTAGTAAAACCTCCACTCATGGTTTAACAGTTGACAGAAATGTCCCAGGTAAAACCAAATGAATTAAAAATATTACAGTGGAATGCCAGATCTTTAAAACCAAAATTCCTTGAATTAATAAATATTTTAAATAAAAATAACATACACATTGGAGTCACTCAGGAAACCTGGATGAACGAAAATGACAATTTAAATGACAACAATAAATTATAAACTAACAAACTTGTGTAGAAATGATAACTATGGCGGTGTGTAGCATTTATAATACACAAATCAATATCCATTACCAAAATCTACTCATACAATGACAATGTAATACAAGTTTTAGTAATAAAAATCAACAACTATGATCATCCAATACAAATATTTAATATATATGCTACAGACAAAAAGATAACACCCGATTTATGGAATGACCACATATTTAATAATGATAATGGTCTCACTGTCTTATGTGGGGATTTTAATGCCCACCATCCGTATTGGAGTGATAAAAAGGCAAACAAAAGGGGTAATGATATCTTCAATGCATATTCAAACTCAGCTTTTATTTTATTAAATAACAATTTACATACAACAACTCCCACTATAAATCAACAGTCTTCGACTATTGACTTAACATTTGCATCACCTAAATTACATGCACTTCTCAAAAACTGGGAAGTCGGAACAGATTCGGTATGAAGCAACCATTTACCAATTTTTATAACATTTCAAACTTCAGCTATCGTAACCGAAAACCCCCACTACACTTGGGTAACAAATAATAAAAGAAATATGAAAAAAGCCAATTGGGAACTATATACTGAAGTTATTCAAAAACAATTTAAAGAAGTGTTAGAAAATGTACAAGATCCTTGTATTGAAATTTTATATAACATTTTAGAAGATGCAGCTAATTTAGCCATTCCCAAATTTAAAATAAAGAGTGGAGTCCTCACCAAAACCTTGGTGGAATGAAGACTGTTCCCGGGCTGTCGCTCACAGAAGATTAACATTTTCTAAATTCAAACACAACATGACACCATTGAATTTTCAAAAATATCAATACGCCCAGTATACCACCAGAGAAACAATTAGATTAGCAAAACAAACTGCATGGCAAAATATATGTAATTTAATTAGTGAAAAAGATACCACCTCTTATACATGGCAAATAATTAAAAAACTAAAAAGTAACAATAAACTTGCTATTAACATGTCAGATATACAATATAATGAGGAACTATGTAATAGTTTTATGAAAAATATAATACAAGACTATGTCCCGCATGAAACCGAACTTAAGCCCAACATAAAATGGAATACAAACCAAAATAATAATCTGGAAGTGAACTTTACTATTAAAGAGTTACAAATAGCTATAAATTCCAAAAATAAAGATACGGCCCCAGGACCAGATGGAATTACATATAGCATGTTAAGACATATGCCTTTAATAGCGTTAGAATATTTACTTAATGTATACAATAAGATCTGGAATGAACAATGTAACATCCCAGAGGTATGGAAAAAATTTAAAGTAATAGCCCTGTTAAAACCAAATAAAGAAAAACATTTACCCACTTCATACAGACCAATATCACTCATACCTTGCATGATGAAAATATTTAATACTATGGTAAAAAACAGACTAGAATGGTTTGTTGAAAAGCACAACATTATACCCAGTTTCCAATATGGGTTTAGAAAAAAACGAGGCTGTAGCGATTACATTCTTAACCTTATATGCGACATTAACATAGCTTTGTCACATAACGAAAACATAGTTGTAACATCGTTAGATATATCTAATGCCTATGGCAAAGTTTATATACCAACATTATTAAACAAAATGAACAAAGTTGGGATTCCAAGAAGATTTGTGACGTACTGTCAGAAATGGCTGATGGATAGACAAATACAGATGATTACGCCAAAAGCCAATTTTACAAGACAAACATGTAAACATTTAGAGGCTTACCCCAAGGAAGCGTGTTGAGTCCTCTATTATTTTCTATTTATGTAGCGGACATGCAATGTACAATTGAAAGAAATGTAAAGTGCTTACAATACGCAGATGATATTGTAATATATTCTTGCAGTAAGAATAATGATATATTACATGAAATAATGCAATGCACCCTAAATAACATGTGTACTAACTTTGAAAGAATTGGCCTTGAATTTAATGCTAATAAAAGTAATACCATAATAATTTTCAGAAAAAGAAATAATGAATTGAGAACGCCTTTCCTTATTCACAACGAAAAAGTGCCCATTGTAGACAGTCTAAGGATACTAGGCATTATAGTGGATAAAGCTTTTACTTTTAAACCCCAAATTAACAATATATTCAAACAGTATTTAAAAGACCTAAATATAATTAAATCAATAACATGTGGTAGATACGGTGCACACCCAGATTTTGCCCTACAAATATACAAAAGTTTAATAAGGTCCAAACTAGACTACTGTTGTTTCATTTATGGTAACCTACCTCATAGTGAATTGAAAAAACTCAATTTTATACAAAATCAGGCTATGAGAATTTCATTGGGTGCTTTTACATCTACACCGATTGTTGCACTAGAAATCGAATCCTCCCTCATGCCATTAAACTTAAGAAGACAAATGCTTACGGATAGACTTGTATACAAGATTGTCACAGAAAAAACCATCCTACTTTCAACAGCATTAGTTATCTAAATCTACTCTGCACTCATTCACAATACTGGATACATAAGAAACAACCACTGTATATAAATTCTTACAACAATATAGAACAAGATAACCCTAATATACACACTATGGACAACAACACAACATATTGGGATTTTGACTTGCCCTTGTTTATGACAGACAACATAGTTAAATGTATCTCAACCTTAGAAAATTGAATGAATGAATGAATGTTTATTCCATCAACTATACATGAAATACACTTAAAATTAATGACAATAGTAAAGCACTAAACATAATTGTTTTGAAAACAATAGTTTACTAGTTATCTAGCTAAGATATTACTTAAATAATTAATAAGGAATAAAGCCTGCATGGGCATTCAGCCTGTGCGCAGGCTTCAGTTGATCATCCGCCACGATAACTTAACATGAAGAACTTGATATCTTTAATAGCATTTAATAAAATAGAATGTGCTAGAATTTTGAACATAAAATTTATAATTTAAAATAAAAGAAAAAAACCACGATTTAATATGAGAACTGGCTTATTACGTTTAGTAAAAAAAATAATTCAGTGTTAGTTTATCTATAATAATGCAAACGGCATCATATCATTGTGTTTGGCCCCAGGGGAGATCAAGTCAGCATGGTTATATGTAATAATAGTGTAGTAGTTTGGTGTGTACTAATGTAGCGTCTAGTATGAATGGTAGTGTAGTGTATTGTAGCAGCAGTAGTAGTATGGTTTAGTAGTAGTATAGTTTAGTAGTAGTATGGTTTAGTAGTAGTATAGTGGTCTAGTGGTCGGGTTAATAATATTATAAAGTGCCTGAGGATGGGTGGTGTAGGTCAGGCCGCTCGGTAATCTGCAGATATAATGGACTCTGCTTGTGTGATACCTAATTGGAGTAGCCATTGTTTCACTCCATTTTTAAAAACAGGCAAGGAGGGTGATTCAAAGAGAGTGCATCTATTATGATGAACACGAATATTTCTATATAGAATGTTAGATATATAAAAGGGGTTTGTTGTAGAATACTCTTTACGTAACTGTAAAGTAACAGTCCTAACATTATGCGCATATCTAGTATCATGATGGTGGGTAATTTCTGAAAAGATTGTGTTTAAATTGAGGTAAAATGTACATCAGGAGAGTCTTTTAAAAAAAGTTGGCGAATAGTAAGAATAGCAGATTCACTAAATAGAGTGTCAGTAGAATAACGTTGACTTTTGTTAAACCCTATTTTTAGTATGCGTTTTTGAGAAACAAAGAGGGGATATAGAAATAGATGGTCTTGCCCCTCCCCAAGCAATTATTCCGAAAGAAAAGAAGTGATTGAATGTAAGCATAGTAAGCTAATTTAATTCCTTTTTCCATCAAAATTTCACTAATTTGTCTGAAAGCAAAGGCATATTTTTTAATATTTTTGTACTAACATATCTATATGGTGGGTCCAGGTCATCCGAAAATCAAAAATTACTCCAAGGTATTTATAGTAATCCACCTTCTCTACTTCCTTGCAAGTACACGTTATTAATCAGATAGTTGTTACCACAACTATGAATAACCAAGTTTTGTAAATTATAATCTGTATTATTTCTTAGGGAAATCGGCATAAACTTTGTTTGTTATATTAAGAGAAAGGACATTTTGGTCAAGCCAAGTTTTTAAAAGAGTAAGGTCTTGATGCTTTTGCCTGTACTTCTGGCCAAGACTTTCCTCTTAAAAATACAAGGGTGTCATCAGCAAATAAGAATAATTTACCATTTAAATGCAATTTTTGATATATTGTTGATATAAATTAAAAATAAAATTGGACCAAGAGTGCTGCCCTGGACCACACCGTATTCCACAGGTAGTGTATCACTGTTTATTACCTCCAATAGACACACATTGTAACCTATCGGTGAGATAGCTCCGAAACCATGAGAGAGCAGCGCCGCGAACCCCAAACATGTTCAAGCTTCAATAGTAATTTGATTCTGTCTAACGGAATCAAAAGCCTTTTTTAAATCCAGAAAATTAACATTGAACGCGTTCCATCCGAAATGCTATCATTTATCTCTCTATTGACGTCAAAAAGAACGTTTGTGATGTTTTTTTGTCATTCCTAAACCCGTATTGAGAGTCACACACAGTATTTCGTTTTCTTGGAGATATGTAACTAGTTGATCTTTTACTATGCGTTCTAATACTTTTGAAAATACACTCAACAGGGAAATTGGGCGGAACTCGTTAAACTTATGTAGAGGGAATACTTTTGCCAACTTGAAGAAATTTGGAAAAACGCCATTTACGATACTTAAATTGATTAAATGAAGTAAGGGTGGAAGAAAAAAACTGGATATTTAGTTTTAGAATATTGGCCGAAACATCATCGAGGCCCGGCGCAGACCCTCCCGCAGTCCAGCCACCTGATGAATGATGTCCAATTCTGTCACAGTGTGAAATGTAAAGTCAGTGTTCTGTCTATAGTCAGCATCATTTTATCACTGGATGACCTCCCGTATTGATTTCATTTGCTAGATTCTGTCCCACGGTCGCAAAGAAAAAATTGAATTCGTTAGTTATTTGTTTTAATAAATTCGGTTTGTGACAACAGATGCCGTAGACAAATATTTACTAATGGGAAATGATTCTCGACTTTTAGATCTCCCTGCTAATTCATTGACTATTTCCCCAAAATAATTTGGGATTGCCGTTGGAATGAATGATTTTGGTTCTATAATAGTCCCTTTTAGCTTTTTTTTCAGCGAAGAAGAACTTAAAAATCTTCTATAGTTTTGATATTGATTGCGTAAAACAACATTAAATGGCTGTTTTTTTTTATTTTTCTACTTAACCCATCCCGAGTACGAATACAACGAACGAGATCAGAAGTAATCCATGGTTTTAGTTTTTTGTTTCTGGCAGAGTTAATTTTTATTGGTTTTTTAGCAGTTGAAATTGAATTTTGAACTCTCTCCTTAAATATATTAGCACATTGACTAACATCAAAACATGTTAAGACGGGGGTCCAGTCGACAAGTGGACAAAATTGGTAGTCAGCAGTGCGTGGTCGGTATAAAGTGTGGGGGCGTATAGTTGTCGGCGTGAATATTCGAGCGGGCAGAGCCGCTGCAGAGATAGTGAGTCCAGTGCTGTAGTGGTCAGTTATATTTGTCTGGATCACAGCTGATCTTACTCTATTTATATCACTGATCCTCACAAATATATGATCCAGACAAGATTGAAGGTTGTTTGACACTCTAGTAGGTTTAGAAATACACTGTGTGAGCCAAGCGCCATGCAGACAACTTAAATATCTATTAGTCATTGAATTAGTATTCAATAAGTCTATATTAATATCTCCAACAAAATATGCATGTATTATTTAGTCCAGTACTGTCATAGTAGTTTTCTAGTCCATCCAAAAATAATTCAAGATTACTGTCGTGGGTTCTGTATAAAGCAAGTAAGTTAAACATTTTATTTGAGTAAGTAAAGTCCAGTCCGATACCATAAACGTCACCTAACGCTATCTGAGCAGCCTTTACTGATAACCGTTTGTTTACTAATATAATAAGTCCATCGTTTTGGTTCCGTTGTGTGTTAGTAATTAACATATCAAATCCCTGAACGTGTACGTCCTCTTCTCCTCCCTTCAGCCAACACACTCCGACATAATTACCAAATCAAGTGTATGACAAAACTCGTTTAAGTATACCATTAATTCATCAAATTTTTTTGAAAAACTTCTTATGTTTGTATGAAAAATTCTTAAAACAATCACTGCCGTTATCATGAAAAAAATCTAAACAGCTATCATAACTTTCCAGTTCAAGGCATTTGAAGGAATATTGTCATCAAAAAACGTCATCCAGCATTGAGCGGTGTCATCACAGCCTCACATCATTCTGCTGCCCAGGACAACAATAATATTTAAATGAAGTGCTAACTCGTGCCATTGACTAAAACTAAAATTATATCTTTAAAGTATTATGAATATTTTTCTGTGTCAATCTAAACAGGAATCTAATCAATGAAATGAACAAAATTTACTTGTTTAAGACAAAATTTAGGTCATAATAAAAAAAGTCTTTTAGTTACATTATGTGTATATACATAAATTAGTACAAAAAAAATATTATTAAAACCAAAACTAATTCCACTTATAATACTAAAAGTATACTAAATGGTAAGAAATCTCTGTACATTGTGCAACTTCAGCCGTGATTAAATGTGAACAAGGAAAAAAATATAACATTAATTCAACTTTACTCTAAAATTATACACTTGTAGGGAGAAATTATATTCGAAACCAACAAAATAATGAGAAAAATACTACAACTCTTCGACTCTTAAAATAATGATACTGAATACAGAGTACAACATTATGCTATGGACAAGTAAACGACAAGTTTAAAATAATAATTTTTACGTAATAATTAATGATAATATTTACACTATATAGGCTATATAGGCCTTAGCGCATCAATCATATAAACTGATTCTTGTGTGATGACATTGAAGTTAAACATTGCATTAGTTACATTATGTGTATATACATAAATTAGTACAAAAATATTATTAAAAACCAAAAACTAATTCCACTTATAATACTAAAAGTATTATAATCAAAGTAAAAAGGAAACAAACATAACCTATCTGAGACAATTGGTCAATGAAATGCTTAACCTAAAATTTTGGCCATTGTTTACAAGTATTTACGGATGCATCAAAGACTACTAGAGGTGTGGGAATTGCCTTCTATATACCTCAAAACGGCATAGCAAAAATTTACAAAATTAACAGCACATTTTCCTCGTACAACGCAAAAATGCTTGCAATATATAAAGCATTGCAATTTATTAATGAAATAGACGAAAATAATATCATAGTTTGCACTGACTCACTATCATCTGTTCGAGCAATAGACGCGGTGAACGGGGGCAAAAGAACAGACGGATTAGTACTTGACATTTTCAAAGCAGTACTATCAGAAGGCAAAAATATAAACATCATGTGGGTTCCAGGTCATAGTGGCATAAACCATAATGAACATGTTGATAAATTAGCAAAAAGGGCAGTTATAGAAGGAATAGAGCTAAAACAATTATTTATTCCCCATATTACAAAGAAAAAGTAAATAATCAACTAGTATCAACAAACAAAGCCATTTGGTACAAACACATTTTAGACATCACTAAGCCCAACCCATGGTTTAAACACATAAAATGGAAAAGAAATGACAACATAGTAAATATTAATAGAATGAGATTTGGACATGCTAACATCAACAGTAAATTATACAAAATAAAGAAATATTTTACACCCCTCTGCCTTAAATGCAAAATGGGAACCGAGGAAACAATAGATCATATCATCATAGATTGTCCCCAATATGAACATGCTAGAGTAGAATTAAACAAAATCAAACAGACATTTCAAGATAAAACACATCCAGTCAAAGACATTTTGCAAACTAACAACACAGACATTTACAGAAAATTATGCGACTTTTTGGACATAATACAAAAACATTTATAAAACACAAGAACATTTATGTATACCTATTCACCGGGATTCTTCATCCGTGGTCGTCCCCTTTCGGGTTAGAAATGTCATATAGACCCATGACGAGAAGACTCCTTTTAACCCCTATAATACCTTGAACTTCCCTACATCCCACTTTTTACTAATATTATACTCTAACATGAACATACATTTATGTAACTAATATCTAAATGTAATAGTTTCAGATGTAAAAATACAAAGAATGACCTTCAACCACAGAAGAAATTTTAATTGTAAAAACTCAGTGAACAACGGGGCTAAATGACAAAGTCATAGCCTTTAAAGGGGAAAAAAAGACAAGGATGTCGTTAAGACGCGATGGTTTGAAAACAAGCCAGTGAACATGGTTTCTAACTTTATTGGAGTAGGAACTCCAGATCTTGCTACTCGATGTGATAAAGATCAAAAGAAGTTTGTTGATGTAGAGAGGCCAGAGGTAATTCGATTGTACAATTGCTTAATAGGAGGAGTAGACAAAACTGATTTTTTGGTTGCTCTGTATAGAACATTCATCAGGTCCCGCAAGTGGGCACTTAAGGTTATATTCCATTTCATTAATTTGAGTGTCACTAACAGCTGGCTGGAATACAAACGTGACTGTGATCTTTGCAACATAAGTAAGAAGAAAGTTATGGATCTCATGGAGTTTCACATTTCAGTCGTTACAAACCTAGTAGAAGTAGGGAAAACCCTACAAAGTCCTGTCCGGAAAAGAGGAAAGCCTAGCTCTGCAGACAGAGGCACAGCAACCACACAAGGCTCCAAAAAATTATGAATCAAGACCATCTAAGGCTGTGCAGTTCGACACAGATGACCACCCACATACCCGTGCATTCAGGAAAGAAGGAAGCTGGCAGATGCAAGTCAAAAGGATGTAAGGGAAAATCACACTTCAGATGCCAGAAATGTGACATATACTTAGGTCTGTCAAAGGACAGAAATTGCTTCTTCGATTTTCATGTAAAATGATAAAACCAACCATTTACTTTGAAACATATTTAGGTTTTGTATGTTTCCTTGAGCAATAAAGAAATTTTCAGCACAATTATTGCTTTATTTCAAAATATAACACCATGCCCTTTTAGTCATATTGTCCATGATCATGGACATCTTATATTTGATAAATATAATAACAAAAAAATTTGGTATATTTTGACTTAGAACAACTTAGTTTTACGAGTTTGATTTTACCCTCTAAAATCACAATGTCAGGGACTGTAAGGGATATAGAAAGGAGCGCCAACCCCGTTTTTTATTTAGGGCCTTCTCTGTACAACATTCGTAGGTAATGTTTGTACATTCTCTTACACTTTGTTTTAATACCTGAAAATGTTGACATTTCTTAGAGATTTCAATATAATTTATAGTTGATTTACAAATAGGTTCATGTTTGAACCTAAGGGAAAGGGGTTCCTTAAAATTCCATTGATTTTTGTGTTCAGAATGGTTAGCAAAGCTAGGGTTCATCTGGGTGACAGTTTTAAAAGCTTCAAGAAATAAAGGGTTATTTTTATGTTTTCAATATTGCTTATCATTGTAAATTGAATTAAGATATATTAAACTTAAATAACCTGGGTGATTACTTTGGGTAACTGTTTTGTACACTACTCTTTCTATTATTAAGTTTCTCCTTAAATTAAGGAATTATTGATGCTTCAGCATCTTTAAATATTGGTTTTGGATAAAGTCAATATTTCTTATTATATTTTTCCTACATCTTAATAGATTTTAGAATTTTAAATCCATACATTGTTGCAGTATATAATTAATATTATTTTCTATTAACCAAGTTCCTTGATTAATTGCTATATGAATATTATTCTTAATAATTAAAGTAAAGTAAATATGTCTTATTTTACTAGGCAAAGTTAGGACTAAGAAGTCTTCTAACTAATAAATTGTTTGTATAAATCCGAGGTTTAAGTGATTTGGCATTCCACTGAAGTAAATTGAAACCATTTACCATGTTTTCTAACTGTGAAAAAGAGTCCTTATAGGAGCCAATACTAAAAATATGGGTTTTTTTTCAGTGTTTTACCAGTATCACTACTACTAGTACTCCTACTTTTGGAATTGACTTACCAAACCTTAAGTGGGTCTAAAAAGTTATCCAATTGTTTCGTAGTTGAAAATTGCAAAAGTTGTAGATTGCATTTTAATTCTTATTTCCTCAATTTTTTTTAAAACAAATCATACATTTGTTCTCTATTATGCGTTATTGCAAGTGGACTTTCTGGACTTCTTGGTGAGATTTTTATTACACATATTAGTTAGCGTATTAATTATGAAAAGTTACGCCTAGTATTTTTATTTTTATTTGTGTTCATGGCATTATATTTATAAGAACGATTTTTTATAACTTGACCTACCATTAGTGTTTTTATGTAGCCCTACAGTGGTGGTTACTGCTGAAGTTGACCATTAGAGTAGGTGGGGCTCCCTAAGTGTTAAAGACAGTTGCTAGCCTAGACATAAGGGCGTACTGCCCCTGCCCTGTATAGAGATGACCATCTATGTTCCTAAGGTGACATGACTGAGATGTAATGCTTGCAGTCTTTCCTCACGGATCTTGAGAGGAAACAGCCCCTATCCACGGCCTTACCCATCGTCAATATCCTGTCACTTCAGAAGCCCAAAGATCCTTTTTAGGGTTAAGTGTAATGAGAGGTTTATCTGTTTCTTGTCCTCAGCGAACAACAAAGACCATTTCACTGTCTACTGTATACAATGTCCTTTATGTGGCCCCATAGGTAAAGTCCAAAGGCGTGAGGTCAGGGAACCGCACAGGCCAGAGTATCGGACCTCCTGGTCCAATCCACATCCGCCCAAATGTATTATTTGGGTCTCTCGTTAAAAGTTGCCAAAATGAGCTGATGCCCCGTCATGATGAAACCACATTGTCATGTCTAACTTGAAGCAGGAGATTATCAACTGAATCAGGGAGAATATCTTTTACTACATCAAATACGTTTGTGAAGTTAGGCAATTTGGACAAATGTAGGCCCTACCAATAAATCTCAAATTATATAGTCCAGACATTTACTGTAATATTCTCTTCATACCCTCTCACAACTGCGTGAGAGTTTTCTGCAGCACAAACATGTTTCGTCACACGATTGAGGATTCCCTCTCTGCTGAATCTTGCCTCATCAGTAAATAAAAACATTTTCAGGACATCATGATTCTCTGTAGCTTTGTTTAAAAAACACCGAGAACAAATCAGAAGGTGAGGGTGGGATTTCAAAGCCTGAACTTCATGAGGCTGATGGGGATACAGCCTCTCTTTATGTAGAACTTCCCACTCGGTGCTTTTTCCATAACCGGATTCCCGGGCAACGACTTTACAGATTGTTGGATGTTCTTCGATCCTACGTATTATTGTCAACCTCTTAACTCCTAACTAGATCTTTAATGTCCAATATCAGTCATAATATATTCAAACTTTCCTGTTTCTTTAAGTCCGTTTTGGACAACAGTATATGTTTAAAAATTTGGGTGACATCTATTCAGAACAGCCTTCCGCTTCTCTAACTACCATTAGCCTTACTATAAAATTAATGGATAACACAATATTCCTCTGCAGTAAAATCTTTGTTCACTGTTGTAGTAACAGTCAGCGAACTAAAATGCAACTCTCATCTGGTACGCTCTGTAGTGTTTGATGTTGATATCTTATACAACAGCGCTCAGCTGATTTCGTTTGTTGGATTAATCAGCTTGTGACTATAAATCTGTCCTCCTCCCTAGACTAATGGTTATAGTCTCGGCTCTCTAACCGAGAGATCACGGGTTCAAATCCCGAGGAGGTCCAATCATGTACTTTGTACTTTGGAAATAAAAACCAGTGCACTTCGAAGCCGGCATAGCTGACGCTTAAATGAGATTTAATAAAACTAAAATTCTTTTTACTTAGGCTTAATAAGTCTGCCTACGCACCTGTAAAATTGTAAACATTTAGTGCAAAAGCCAATTTAAAAGTGATTTTATGATAAAAATTAAACATCCTGTACAAAAAATTGTATTTAATTAAACTTTAATCCATTTGTTATCAATCAGGTTTCATTGGATTTGGAAATAAATGGTGCAACTTTATGTCTCTTCACATTTCTATGTTTTAACTAACTATGCTAATAGTTTCTATTGATTTTGAAATAGCTTTACTTTAAAACTTGAAAATTTGTATGCTGTTATTTTAGATATCAATGCTAAATTTCACATTTTTATCTTATGGTATGTTAAAATATATGATTAAAAATAAACAAATAGATAGACTTGCGGAAAAGTAGACCATAAACCCATATTGATATTGAGAAATAAGTTTGTTCCGAGCCAAAAAATAAATGTTTCAAAAACGTTCCAGTCAGTTCAGGGATACCATATATATTACTTTGTTTAAGTGGAATGAGGTTTAAAAACTTGATGGTATTTTATAAATAGATCCTATATTATTATTTTACTTACTTTCATATGATAATGGTCTTTTTAACGCCAACATGTAAGCAAATTAATTAGTAAATTTAACACACTTGCAAAATTTTGAAGTTATAAGGGATAGTTCAATTTTGTGCAGATTTTGTTTTGTCAAGAACGTTATACAATTTGACTTTATAAAATTAAGTAACAGATTATTATTTATGAATTCTTAAATAGTTGCTAGGCTCAATATAGGCAGAAATTTCTACCTCTTCCTGTGAACTTCTCGTTAATTCTGTTATGTATATATATATATATATATATATATATATATATATATATATAAGTAAGATAGTAATATGGGGTTCCTGGCGCACTTTCGGAGCCGACCGAAAAGCAATGTAAAATACTGTTCAATGTACCATAAAGGAAGCTGAGAAATAACACAGCAAATCTCAATGAAAAATTAACCGAATCTACAGTCGTTCGTCTCCAAAAGCGATCGGTACATTACTCTGTGGAATGAAAAATTAACCAAATCTGAGCTTCTACTTTCTTAAGCTGTGCTTTGTAAAATGTTGTCAAATCTGCTACGAATAAAGGAAAAATCTTCAATGACAGTCGAGGTGTGCTACTACAGACCGACCATCACGATAATCGCTTCGCCTGCGTCATATCCGTAGTGATATCACGCCGTGAGAGGCGCAATCGTTGGTTTACAAGCACCATTTAGTTAAATAAATTTTTCTATCTAAATGGAGCGCGATAAAATATCATGTCCGTTCTGCAAAATAGAAATTTTAAGAAAAAACTATGATCGCCATTATAATTCTAAAAGTCATGAAAAAAACAAGCAAATTTACAATAATGAACTAAATTATTTAAGACAGTGGACTAGAGAAAATAAAATTGCCGATCACGAAAACATGTTTTAATATTGAGAAATTACGTGAATTAAAGAGAAATTTCAAAGTTGAAAAGAAAAATCTCGACCTATTTAATGATGAAAAACTGCATTCAATAGCTGAAAAGTTGGCTATCGGTACTAACGATAAAACCAAGTCTGAAATGATCGAAGAAATTGATAAAACTCTTAAAGTAAAATCCGAAAATATCATTGATGTAGAAGTTTTATCCTCAATACACGGTCTTTTCAAGCAATACATTTTAACAAACTTGAACGACAATTCCATGTCAATTTACAAATATCTTTCAATTATGCGGTCAGAAATTAAAAGTTTAATCGAGAAATTTCAAGAAAATGTTAAAAATATGAAGGGCTATCTCTCTTTGGAATGTGAATACGAACGAACTTTAGTGAATGGTGAACCGCAAACATGTCTAATGTATTTTTACTATCAAAGCAGACGAAATCTTTGACGTAAACGACTTTATTACTAAGCAATTTAATAAATTAACACATCGAGAACAAACGAATAATCCAAATAAAGGTTCCGGATGGACATTTTAAAAGTTGTAAACAACTAGTTTTGAGCCTTAACAAACACGAAATGATGAATGCAGGATCATACATCGATTTACCAAAGAATATCAAAGATAAAAAAGCTTGTATAAATATAAAAAATAGAGATGATTTTTGCTTTATTTACTCAATAAGATGTGCTATTGAAAAACCAGAAAGAGACTGCGAAAGATCAAAACAATATGAAAAATTTATAAATGACGAGATATTTTCGGGCTTTGAGTATCCAATGTCTTTAAAAGATATACAATTATTTGAAAAACGAAGTCACAATTCCAAGTATAAATATCCAAAAATGTCTATAAATATCTACAGTTATGATGAGAAACTCAATATTGTTCCGTTACAAATTTCTGAAAAATATGATGCCGAGTTAGAAATCGATTTATTGTATGTTAAACAAGAAGACAAATCTCATTATGTTTTGATAACCGATTTAAATAAACTCGTGAGTTCTCAGTTATCCAAGCATAAGGAAAGAAAATTTCTTTGTAGAAGATGTTTAAGCCATTTGTACAAATCTGGAGATTTAACAGATCATTTAGAAATTTGCAAGCAACATGAAGTTTGTAAACCAATTATGCCATTTCCAGGTCAAACAACATCATTTACTAATTATCAAAAGAAGTTTAGCCATCCTTACGTTATTTATATGGATTTTGAGAGCATATTAGAAAAAATTCCGACATGCAAGAACAATCCACAAAGATCGACTACAACCAAGATTCAGAAGCACATTCCTTATGGTTTTACTCTATATTTAGTGTCAAATGTGACCAATCGTATGTACAAGCCGATATGTTATCGAGCAAAAAATGAAGAAGATTTGCCAAATGTTCCTGCAAAATTGTTTGAAGAACTCAATAAATTATCGAAATAAATAGCTACAAAATATAATTCTAAGAACAAAAAACCTATGAAATTGACTGAAGAAGAAGAAATTTCATACCAAAATGCAAACGTTTGTCATATTTGCGAATGGTCTGCTTATGATGTTGAGTCAATTCAGTATGGTTTTACTCCTGATAGTTGGAAAGATAAGAGTTATAATAAAGTGAGAGATCATTGTCATTTAACCGGCAAGTTTCGAGGCGCAGCTCATGCATGTTGCAATCTAAATTTGAAATTTCCTCAGAATATTCCCGTTTTCTGCCACAATATGTCAAATTACGATACTCATTTGTACATAAAAGAGATGGCTAAACAATATGGAAATGTTGATTTGATCGCAAACACCGATGAAAAATATATAAATTATTCTGTAAATTCTGGATATGGCTATGAGTTTGACAATGATAAACCTAGAAAATTTATAAAGTTCTCTTTCGTAGACACATTTAGATTCATGGCCTCGTCTATTGAAAAGTTAGCTAAAAAACCTCAAGAAAGAAGACTTCAAACATACAAATCATTTTATACAAGATGGTCTGAACGCAATTCTAGAAAGACAACCAAATGACGAAGAAGAAATCTTTAAAATTCTATCTGGAAAAGGCATATTTCCTTACGAATTTATCGACAGTATTGAAAAACTTGATTACACAGAAGAATTGAGAATTCAAGATTTCTATTCACTTTTGACAGACGAGAGCATATCTGAGAAAGATTTTCAACACTACTTAAATGTATGGAACAAATTAAGAGAGAAAAATCTAGGAAATTACTCTGATCTCTATAACATCCAAGATGTTTTATTGCTTGCTGATATATTCGAAAATTTCAGAAACATTTGCTTAAAATGTTATAAACTCGATCCGGCACACTATCTAACAGCTCCCAGTCTTGCATGGGACGCTATGTTAAAATTAACGAAGATAGAATTACAGTTAATTAGTGATTATAATATGTATTTGATGATCGAAAAAGGTATTCGCGGAGGCATTTCTCAATGTATTAAACGATATGTTAAAGCAAATAACAAATATTTGAAAGATTTTGATAAGACAAAACCTGAAAACTATCTGTTGTACGTCGATGCAAACAACCTTTATGGGTATGGTCCTTATGCAAAATTTACCATATAACGAAATCAAGTGGATGGATCCTAAAACGTATACAACAGCAGAATGGAAAGAAACAATTTTGGAACTCACTGGCGACGAAGATTATGGCTATATTCTTGAAGTCGATCTAGAATATCCAACAAATTTACATGAACATCACAAGGATTTACCTCTTGCTCCAGAACATTTTAAAAACAAACTTTGCACAACTCTACTGGATAAAACTGAATACGTTGTTCATTCGAGAGAAATTTGAAATTCTATCTGGAACAAGGAATGGTGTTAAAACATGTGAATAGAGTTATCGCATTCGATCAGAAGCCTTTTATGAAAGAATACATTGATTTTAACACAAACATGAGAACCAAAGCTACAAGCGACTTTGAAAAGGACTTTTATAAGCTGATGAACAACTCAGTTTTTTGGAAAATCTATGGAAAATGTGAGAAACAGATGTGATATTAAGCTTGGAAATGAAGAATTTTCAATGAAACAAGCTAAGAAAACAAATTTCAAATGCTTTAACATCTTTGACGACAACTGTATAGCGAGTCACATGTACAAACAAAAGGTAAAATTTAACAAACCGATTTACATAGGATTTTCAGTTCTCGACCTCTCAAAATTGCTAATGTACGAGTTTTATTACAACAAATTAAAGAAGTTTGATCCAGATTTGAATCTGTGTTACATGGATACAGACAGTTATTTTCTAGAATTGAAACGAGATCCTTTTAAAATTATTAAAGAAAATATAGATGACTTTGATACAAGTGATTATCCAAAAGATCATGAATGTTTCACTACTAAAAATAAGAAGGTAATAGGGAAATTCAAAGATGAGTTAAATAGCGAAGTTTTAGAAGAATTTTGTGGTTTAAGGTCTAAGATGTACTCGTACAAATATCTAGATAAAAACCCAGTTAGGTGTAAAGGAATTAAGAGAAGCGTTGTAAATAAAACAATAAATATCGAAAACTTGAAGAGATGTTTGTTCGAAGATAAAGAAGAATTTAGGGAGATGACAGTCATCAAAAGTTATAAACATGAGTTGTACACTGTTACCATAAACAAGCTGGCACTGAACGCTAAAGATGATAAGAGAATTGTCCTAGAAAATAAGATCGATACAGTACCGTATGGCTATAAAAATGAAGCAAAATCTGATATATTAGACGAATTAAATAAACTTGGAAACTTTGATATGTAAATGGAAGATGATTTAATTCACTGTCACAAGTGTAAAAAGAAAACGAAAAATATAGATTCAAAAATCGTTCAAACTCAAAATGGATTGTATAGAATTGCTGCAAAATGTTCAAAATGTAAGACAAACAAGAGTAAGTTTATAAAGAATCCAAATCCAAAACCTGTTAAGCAAGAATTGAAGACTAAAGATGAGATAGAGATTGAAGCTCGAGAAATTCATGCACCAGTACGAAAAAAAGTTTAAAAAGAGAAAAATTATAACATTAGGAATTGACGATTTATGGGCAGCAGATTTAGTTATAATGTCTAACTATTCAGATCAAAATGATGGATTTAAGTATATGTTAAATGTTATTGATACTTTCTCAAAATATGCTTGGTCAAGAGCTATCAAAAGAAAAAACGGCAAGGATATTTCAAAAGCTTTCGAAGATATAGTAAAAGATGCCATAAGGATCAATCACAAACCTCCTAACCTACTTCATACAGATAAGGGTTTAGAGTTTAAAAATAAAGAATTTAACGATGTTTTGAGGAAATACAACATTAAGATTTATCATACTGAAAACGAAGAGAAATCAAGTATTGTAGAGAGATATAACAGAACTCAAAATGAGAGAATGAAAGTAATTTTTGAGATTAATAAAAACTTTAAATGGATCGATATTCTTCAAAAAATCGTAAACAATTATAACGATACAGTTCACAGCACAATCAAAATGAAGCCCAAAGACGTAGATAAAGATGCAGAAAAGGAGTTATTAGAGACCGTTTTCAAGTATATTCCACCAGAAATTCATACAAAAACTAAATTTAAAGTCAATGATCATGTAAGAATTGTTAGTAAAAAACAAACATTTTCGAACAAATATAAGAACAACTGGTCAAGAGAAATCTTTGTGATTTATCAAATTAATAACACAGATCCTGTAACTTATAGTATAAAAGATTTAAATAATGAAGAAATAACCGGAAAGTTTTTATGAATATGAATTGAGAAAGTCAAAGCTGTAATTTTTTCTATATAAATGGAGTCTCAAAAGAAATGTACAAAGTGCAAAGAATTTAAAGATTTAAATGAATTTTATAAAGATAAAAATAGGAAAGATGGAATGCATTATAATTGCAAAGATTGTGAAAGGGAATATCATAAAGAATTATATGATAAAATAGAAAAATTAACTTTGGAAGATAAAGAATGTCTTAAATGTAAAGAAACTAAAAAAATTTCAGAGTTTAATAGTGATCACTATAGTAGAGATAAGAAAGACTCATATTGTAAAGATTGTGTAAAGAAGAATCACCATAGATTATATTATGAAGATACTCAATGTGAATGTGGAAGAACTATAAAATGGTTAAATAATTATCAAAAACATTTACAAACAAAATATCATAATTCAAGAGTTTAACATTTTCATCGTGTAATAATTTTTTCTATATAAATGGAGTCTCAAAAGAAATGTACAAAGTGTCAAGAAGAGAATAGAAAAGACTGTTATTGTAAGGAATTATACGTTAAAATGGACAAATTAACTTTAGAAGAAAAAAAATTGTTACTTTTGTAAAGAAATTAAAAATATTTCTGAATTTAATAACTGGCAGTATAGTAAAGATAGAAAAGATGCTTTTTGCAAAGATTGTGCTAAAAAAATTTTCAGCGAAAGTTATAAAAACGAAATGCCTTGTGAATATGAAAAAAAGATTTTACAATGGTTACCTAGTTATGCTAAACATTTACAAACAAAATATAATAAATCGAGAGTTTTTAGTAAAATTTAGAAACATTTTCATCGTGTAATTTAGATATTCTATAAATCAGTCGAGATTCTGCCATATTTGTAGTAAAATGATTTCCGTTGTATAAAATATTCAAAGATTCTTTCATTTGGTTGTAGAGATTGATAGAATTTGGTTCGTCATCAATGAACAAAATTTCTAATTCAGGATAATTTATTTTTTAGATGTTTTAATCGGTTTGGTATTTCTCGTTTCTGAGCTCTGATAACGTAATAAGGATATTCCCACATGTGATTCTTCTTAATTAACACAAAAACATGGTGTTTTTTCTTATCAAAATCTTTACATACCATATCTCTCTTCATTAATTCCATTCGCAATTCTTGATTCTCTATTTTCAATGATTTCATTTCATCTTTAATTTGTAACTGTTTTATTTCATCTTTTAACTGCTTATTTTCGTTTTCAAGTTTGTACCTACCATATTTTCTAATACTCGGTAAAACTTCTTCTAAAACCCAATTTTGAAACGGTTTCTCTTCTGCAATCTTCATTTTAGATTTCAGTATTAAAGAATATATGCCTGGTTCATTGATGAAAATAGTGTCTGGATGTAATTTTTGTAAGAGTCGCGATTCGATACCCTTGTCAGAATCTATGTTTTCAAAGCTTTTTTTGTATTTTTCTTTAACATGATCTATGATAGCTTGTCTCGTATTTTTAAATTCCAATATTTCTGCAACATCTTTAGCCTTTAAACCAAAATTCATTATTTTCGTCAACAATTGTAAAGATATGTTTGCTTTTAAATCTAAGTTGATTATTGAGTAGGTCTACAACTGACTCCATTTAGATAGAAAAGAAATTTAACTAGTAATTTTTATTTCAGTATAAAGTCCAGATTCATTGATAAAAACAGGGTCAGGATGAAGATTGTTAAGGGGCCATTCGAATAGCCCCTTGTTTTTTAAGTAAAAATATTGAATTTTGTCATCATCATCAACTCATTTTTATTCCTTTTTCAATCTTAAATATATTGTTGTTTTACTCTCATTATTTAATAAATTTCCCTCAGAGTCTTGAATAGTCAGAACGATTTTTTGAATTCTTTTAATATTTTTTCTAATTGGAATATAATCGATTTCATTCGGTTTTTCACTGATTTTTGATCCATAAGCAACATTTGGGAAAAAAGTGTACAAAATTTCAGATTCTTTGTGTAAATGTTCGGTATGATTTTCAAAACTAGGTTCAACGAGATTGCAGTGCACTTCAATTACATCGAACGGTCTAAATTTTGGCGTTTTATTTCCTAAATATACCTGATTTGGCTCAATAGTTTCTTGAACAAAACCCTAACAAATCTACAATAATTGCTGAAAAACATTATTCTTACTGGTGATTTTATTTGAATTTTATTAGAGAGATAATTTTTTTGCATTTCAAACTTGTTTTCGTCAAAGTTTAAAGATTTATCTGATTGTTTGAATGTTTTCAGATAATTTTTAAGGGAATTTTTTATTTGATCGAAAGTATAATATCCTTTGTTTAAACCATAATATTTTGTTATGTTCTTCTCACTAAATCCTATACAATAAGGAGAACTTTCACTAATATTTATTACAAAATTGTCAGAATAAAAACCGCTTAAACCGATAAAATAATTTGATTCTTCCTCTAAGTGTATAGGATGTTCCAAGTTTAAAACTAATTTAGAGCTTTCTGAAGTCAACTTGAACAGCTTCATTTTCGCAAGCGTTGCTTCAAGATGAAAATCTTCTATTTAAATGGAGAAATTTTTAAAGCAAAAAGATCAGATAAAACTTCAAACGTTTGAAGAAAATAAGAAAAATCAACCAATCAGATTGTTAATTGTTGGTTCAAGTGGATGTGGAAAAACAACTTTATTATTGAATTTTATCTACAATAGGTTGATTCCTTATTCCAATTTGTATGTTTTTAGTAAATCTTTAGAACAAGACGCCTATAAAAAATTACAAGAAAGATTTGAAAATATTGAGAAGAACTTAAACAAAAAAATATCACATTTTTATAATGCTTCTGAGGACATAGTTCCGTTAAGCGAATGTAAACCCAATTCGTTAATCGTTTTTGATGATTGTATTTTGGAAAATCAGGACGTTATTAAGGAATATTTCGTAATGTCTCGTCACAAAAACATATCTTGTATCTATCTTTTCCCAATGCTTTTCAAAGGTTGATAAACAAGTTATTAGAAATAACCTGAATATGTTGTGTATTTTTAAGCAAGATGATCACTATTCGAGAAAAATTTACAACAATTATGTGGGATCTGATATGAGTTTTAACCACTTTATTGAGTTATGTGATAAAATTTGGAAGGAAGACTACGGATTTTTAACTATTAATCTAACTTTGAAGCCTAAAAATGGTAAATATTTGAATAAATTTTCCAATATAAACGTGTGATAATCTAGTTGTTTTCATGTTTTTACGTTCACGTTCCACGTTCACGTTCATGTTTCACGTTCATGTTTCACGTTCATGTTTCGTGTTCTCGTTTCGTGTTCACGTTTCCACGTTCCACGTTCACGTTTTACGTTCCGTGTTCACGTTTCGTGTTCTCGTTTTCACGTTTCGTGTTCACGTTTTCCACGTTCCACGTTCACGTTTTACGTTCCGTGTTCACGTTTTACGTTCCACGTTTCGTGTTCTCGTTTCGTGTTCACGTTTCGTGTTCACGTTTTTTACGTTCCACGTTTCAAAATTTTCCTAAATAAATGGCGAACGAACGTAACTTCAGAAGAAGCAAAAAAACTTGATCAAATAGAAAAGAAATTAATCAAAGAATTTAAAGAACAGATTCGAATTGATGAAAAAGAACAAGAATTTATTCAAAAAATTAATCAACCTGTAACATCTGCAATAAAAAATGTTGAGGGCAAAATTGAAAATGTTTTAAGCGATAATCAAAATTTGATGAATTTGGTTCCAGTTGTACGACAATTTGCTGATATTTCGATACCAGAATCTGAGTTTGAATTGCCAAAATTACCATCTTCAACACCATTTTAGACCTCGAATCATTGAAGACTCTACCATAGTTTGAACCAATAAGTCCTGGAACAACGGATATAATTAATTGGTGAAATTGGTAAAAAAATTTCTTCCTAGAGCAAAGGATGATAAATTTGGTTTGTATTGGGACAGAAAAAAGAAAAGTTTTATGATTGGAAATTTGCCCGTGAATTTTGAGCATAATGATATCATTATTAATGAAAAAAACATATGAAGGAACTCAAGGTTTATGGAGATTATTAACAGGCACTGATGTTCCAAAAGACGGTTTATATTCTGAAGAAGACTTGAAAAAGTATACTGAAATTTTATGGAAATCTGATTCAATTTACAAAAATAATGATCCATCAACTAAGAAACCAAAGTCAAGTAAAGGTAAAAAATATCTCAATTTGATTAAACCAATTTGGGAAAAACGAATCGAAGGATCAGGTGTGAGAAAATACAATGATAATAAGATTGAGTACAGATATATCGACGATTTGACAAAACTCGATGGAATTATAAATTATATCTATGCTCAAGAAAAGGCTGGAAACAACAATTTTTTGAACGAAAAGAAAGCGATTAAAGATTTTATTTCGAACAAACTTAATGAAATGATTGAAAAACCTGATGGAATTAAATATTTAAAACGAGTTTTGCCGGCAATAAGTTCATCTATGATTGAGGGTAGTGGACTTTTGAATGATTTTATCAACAATTTACCTTTTGAATTACACGTACCAACTTATCAGTATCTGGGGCCTGGCACAAAACTCGAAAAAAGACTAAAAAGAGGAGATCCTGGTATAAATAAATTAGATCAAGCTGCTATGGAACACGATATTTTTTATGCAAAACATAGAGACACAAATTCCAGACATATCGCAGATAAAGTTTTGCAAGATAAGGCAATGCATAGATTTTTATCAAAAGATGCTAGTTTAGGTGAAAGATTTGTTGCGCTTCCAACAGCTGGAGCAATGTTTTTGAAGAGAAAACTAGGAATGGGAATCGAAGAGAACTTGAAATTTTAACTATATAAATGGAGGTGAATGTAAATTTCAGCAAAAATCAGAAAGAAAAAATAAAATCCGCTTTTAAGAAGAAAATACCCGTTAGTATTCAATTTAAAATAGATCAACTAAAAATGGCGAAGATAAGATATTTTTAACAAATAGACAATACAATAAACTCGAAAAAACATAAGAAAAACAATAAAGGAACCAGAATAGAATTTTCTTATAATCAGTTGAAAGAACTTAAAAATGGTGGACTTTTGAAAGATTTATTAGATTTTGGAGAAAATATTCCAGTTGTTAAAAATGTTGTTCCTTATGTTCGTAAAGCTGCTCCAATCGTTAAAAAAGATGTGATTCCTATTGTTCGAAACATTTTAAATTGGTTAGATAAAGAGTTGGAAGATGTTACAGGATCTGGATTAGATGAAAAAACTTTGAATTACGTGAAATCAAACATCGGAAAAAAAATTTGAACCTTTAACATTCGGAGAATTGGAAGGAATCTGCAAAAACATTAAACATTTTAGAGGAATCTTCATGAGAGATACATTACCTGAAAAAGTTAAGAAATTTGAATGTGGAATTGTGAATTTAGACTCGATTATGGGAAGTGGAACACATTGGATTTGTTATTATAAAAAAGATAAGAATGCATATTATTTTGATTCGTATGGAAGAATTGAGGACAAACCACCTATAGAATTGATTAAATATTTGAAAAAATCAAGCGTCTACTACAATGATTCTCAGATTCAAGACTATAAAGATCCCCCAATTTGTGGTCATTTATGTGTTTTTGTTTTGAATGAACTGAGTACTGGTAAAGATTTTAAAGAAGTTGTTAACAAATTATTGCTTAATAAATATGGATTCACAAAATATTTTTGACGTATTTGGAACACAAATTATTCAAAATGTAGATAATAGTTTGAATTTTGATAGTTTGAGAAATGAGTTTGATAACAAGTTTAGAAAATGTATTACAAAACCTTCCACATTCAGATATGTTTGCTGTCGAGATTGAAGATTTTAAAGCAGAATATGATAACAAACTTGCAAATTTCATGAGTTCAAATGAAGTTGCTGATAAAATAAAAACATTGGAAAAAGAAGTTGATGATGGTGTAAAAAAATTATTTACCAATTTAATGTCTCACATCGAAAAAGCTGATGAAATTACTGAAGCGATCAAAGTTGAAAAGAATTATGTTAGTTTGGCTAATAAGAAAAGAATTGTCGGTGTTCGACCTGGTATTGACAAACATGATGTTGTTGTTAAAGAACAAATTTTAAAACCTCTAAAATTATCAGAAAACATCGATATTGTTGATTTACATGATCCGAATGTTAAAAATGCCTTTAGATTTTAAAGGAAAAAGAATTAGCGGTGTTAGTAAAGGAATTAATCCATTTGATGTTGTTGTAATGATTCAATTAGAAGATCCTATTAAAATGTTTAATGAACTAAAACAAAATTATGAGAATCATAAACAGCATGTTAAAGATTTTACAACAGAAGTCTATGAAAAACTTGAAGAAAGAAGTAAAAGATCTATAGAAAATTGTGATGAAAAATTTACAAATTTTGAGGAGGAAAATTTCAATCTATATAAAGGCGATCTTTATATGGAAAAATAACAAACTTTTTGGAAGATTTCGCTAAATTTCAAGAGGGTTTTAATGAAACCGATAGAAAAAATGGTGAAGTTTTTAAAAGAGTAGTTACTAATCAATCTTTACTTCATGATAAATTAATTAAACTAGAAGAAAACTTTGGCGAAATTAATGAAAAAGTTATAAAAAATAAGCAGTCTTTTGATAAGTTTAGTTTAGATGCCACAAAAACTTTTGAGAATATTGATCATAAACTCGTTGAATACAACGATTTATATCTCGATAAAGTAAATAAACTAGAAGAAAACTTTAATAAATTTAAAGAAGATGTCGATAAAACTTTTGAAAAACATCGACAACAGATTTAATGGAGTAGGTGGTTACGATGACTAATTTTCCTTATATAAATCGGCGCTCATATATTGTGTGAGATGTAAAGAGAAAACTGCCACAAACGATATAAAATACTATGCAAACATTAACGGAGTTAAGAGAATTTCTGGAAAAATGTGCTGAATGTAACTCAAAAAAGAGCCAATTTATAAAAACTTGATTTTGAAATTTTTTCTTAATAAATAGAGATGGCGGGACATTACAGTGCTTTCGATCTTTTTATCATGCAACACGAAAGAGATTTGAAAAAAAGAACATTGGGATGACATTTCCTCAAAAATATGAATTATCCGAAGATATGATGAGATTATACGTTAAACAAATTGAATTGGTTATAACATTGCTAAATATCAAAACTTTATCATCAGAGTTCATTCAAGAAAATATACATTATCAATTAAAAGATCATATGTCTGTTCTTTGTCTCTCTATCAACACTTGAGTATAAAGTTTTTGGATGAAAATAAAGATACAGTTGATTGGAATAATATTATAGATAGCGGTTACTATCCTGTGCAGATTTTATTGAAATATGTGACCGAGATCGCAAAATTTAAGGAAGAGAATCCTGAATATGACGAAGTAGATCATTAAAAATGACTCTAATCTTTTTAATTATTTTACTAAAA
>NW_025783524.1:0-29982 GCF_021130785.1 Homalodisca vitripennis
ATTTCATAACAATAATGTCTGTAAGTAAGATTTTATTAAAGAATATAAAGTAACAATACATCCATGTAAATAATTGCATTGATATAAATGTTAAAATATCTTTAACGTAATAAAATTATGCTCTCTAAAGGTAGTTTTGGTATAGGTTTCCTCAAAATAATCAAATTACATCATGTTGGTTGTGAACATGTAAAAAAACTGATTTTCACATTTGGATATAACCACAAAAAACAGTAACCATTCAAAATTTATTAAAACGCAATTACTAATAACATGGAAATAAGAAACTCAAGATATAATGTCATTCATGGTCCTCGCTTTTAAATATTTTGTAAGCTTCTCTCCTGTTTCTGGTCTAAGCTTTGCAGGGATTAAGTTTAAGTTTAAAGTATTCATTATTACTTTTTTCAATGCGTTTAGCTGACTTTAATTGTAAGAACTAATGGTATTCTGGGACACGTCTGTAAGAGTATAAAACAAATTGCCCTCGTGAATTTGAAAACACTAAAAATTAGTGTATATATAGTATAGTATATATATATATAACATGGTTACCATTAAGTTCTTAGGACGACCTTATAAACTTTTAAACGACAAGAGATATCATCCAACCAAATTTATTAATACCGTTTACTGGAAATTGTAAGCTACTTTTTTTCTGTGTACATGGTGGTCGTATTTCACCTTTGGGGGACGGCCCGTCGGGGGTTATAAGAACAATCTTTAATGACAGCCTATGTTTAGTTTGTACAACATTTTCAAAGGTCAAGTTGTAACTGAAAACAATGCCGCAAACCTGACTTCAAAAGTTTGATCCAGTCGGAAGAAATTGCTGATCAAAGTTTAAAAAATGTTTAATAACCATTATTACATAAGAAAATAACTAATACTGTAGCTTTTAGTAAGTTAGGTGAAATGACCTTAGTGTGAACTCCCATTAAAAAGTAGATGTTCAAAATGTTTCCTTTCTGTCGTCTGACCATTTGCCTAACCGGTTATAAATGCCGGCCTACTTGCATTTTGTAAGTATTCTCGTAGAATAGGTTGAGCTTCATGTGAGTATCCTAATGTCTGAGTATCGTTTCAGCATCTGTAGGCTTGAAGTTCGATACACTTGTTGTCCTTGAATGTAAGCCACCAAATAAGGAAGTAGTTCAAGCGGAGTTAGGTCAGGGAACGAGCCGGCCCACTAAATCGCACCACGTCTTCCAATCCACCCGTGTGGGAATCTAAGAAATTGCCTTACCTGAACACCATAGTGTGGCGGTGCTCCCATCTTGATGGAAAAAATCATGTTTGGAAGTCAGCGCCCAGATGTTAGCTTGGTCAAGCAGGAAACTATCTCATTTTGGAGCGTATCATTGATACCCTTGTAGGCATTTAAAAAATTTTCCATCTGATGAAAAATGTCCTTATAATTTTGAATTAAGTACGAATAACTGCCCATACGTTTAAATTTTTATTGGGGATTTTCTGTGTGACAACTAACTCATCCAGTGTGGGTTAACATTATATCCCCAATAAATACCGGCAGTTATGCCTGTTAAACATGGCCCATGCAACATAAAACGGTCGACTCAAACATAATACCAGTCTAAAAGTATTGGGTTTTGGTCAATTTTACTTCATCATAATTTCACTGAATTCCATCCTGCGATCAAAAACAAACTTCCGCTTCAGTTAGATTTTCAATGGAAAAGACTGTCTGCGTCTGTCACAGATATCTTGGTCGTCCCAAATCTGGGCTCGATCCTTAACACTACCAGTAACTACAAAGGCAAGGGAACTGTGTACTGTGGTTGTGGATTTAGAAATAGGAGCTCTATCAGGAAAAGTTAGACATTGAATAAATGTGTTACTTCTGCAAACGGTCTTACATTATAACCCAAAGTCGCTGTACTCATTAAGAAGTGTAATTCTTTCCACGCTCCACTAAGCAAACATATCTCATTAAAACTTATAGACTTTGTAGTATCAAGGATATGCCTGAAAAAAGATACTGTAAACGTTAAGTGTAAACTTATAAGAGAACCTGATAGACAGATAACAGCCATTGTGGGGAAGTCCATGTGGATGGGAAACCCTTGACATAGAGGCACTGCTTTCAATTTTCATTGTACTATCTTAATGCAGCAGGTTTTTTTCACTGACACACACATTTAAACGTAGCACATTGTCAGACGACCGAAAGGAAACATTTTGAACATCTACTTTTAAATGAGTTCACTAATTATTCCCTATAACTTCCTAACAGCTACAGTAATTAGTTTATTTCTTATGTAATAATGGTATTAAACATTTTTTAAACATTTGTGAACAGCTATTTCTTCCGACTTGGATCCACCTTTTGAAGTTCCGTGTTTGCGGCATTGTTTTTCAGTTCAACTAGACCTTTAAAATGATGTACAACTCAACATAGGCTGTCATTAAAGATTTTTCTTATAACCCGCCGAACGGGCCGTCCCCCACAAGGTGAAATACGACCACCATGTACACAGAAAAGCGTAGCTTACAATTTCCAGTAACGGTATACCAAAAATTTGGTTATGATATCTCTTAGTCGTTTTAAAAGTTATAAGGTCGACCTAAAGACTTAATGGTCTACCCCTGTAATATTTAAAAGTAAGATTACTTTCTAAGGACTTCCATTGTAAATAAATGGTAGTACAATATTAATCAAGTCCTCATATAAACGTCCTTTTTTTAACCAAAAAGCCGGCAAATATTCAAGGAAAATTAATAAATATTAAATTATTGTATAAAAAAACGTACACTACCTTTATTTATACTCTTTAAATATTTGTATAACAATTTAAATTTATAAAAAACCAAACCCTGAAAGCAGTCTGTATTTTAAGCACTCACTATCAAATTTGCTCATCTGGACCATAGCCAACATTGTAGACCTATAACAGTCTAATGTATTCGTCTATGACCCCTTGGTATGTTAATAATTGGAACTAGAGCTGAGTGTAGGTAGGTGTTGATTATAAACTCAATATCACCAACACAGTTTATTTAGCCCTTTGTAAAAATAGTGGTTCTAAGTTAAAACCGTAATTCCTACTGGTTTATATAGTTTAATCTATACTCGTATATTACCTCTATATTAAATGAAACGCTCACAATATATGTACAAAAATCTTATTATTGTATGGTATACCACCGTGGCTAACGAGATAAACCTGAGTATAGAAAAATATGTTTAACCACTATTAAGTTGTGTGCTACTTTGACCTCATCCTTCAGCGGACAAAACGTTCTACTTTGCATATTTTATTGTGATTATCGGAAATAACTTGCTTGCCTTAGCATTTTGTGATTCATGAATATATGGAAATGGAAAGGAAAACTAATTTCTGACATAAAATTCTCATTTTAACAGGTTCTGGATTATAGTTTCTTAAAAGTACAGTCCACACAACTGTTTAAGGAAAGTGTATTTTTTTAATTTTGCTCGTTTTTAGAAACAGACTGATTATGTCTGAAAATTGATCAGCACTTTAAAGATAATCCTCTGAACTCAGAAACAGGAGAAGGCTTTTTGTCAATTTCACATGAGATCTAGTCATTTTAACTAGGAAACAGGTAGAAGTAAAAACAGCTCGATAGTAAAATTTAAATATACAGCATGAGTATCATATATAAAAATTTGATTTGAGCAAGACATTAAATATAAAAAAGTAATTTCTTATTAATATTTTATTTACAAGTAGATTTATTTTCAAACATTAATGTAAAAAAACTGATCACTCCTTGACAGAAAAGCCATTTTATTCGGGATTAATTATAAAATTCCGTATCCTAATTTAAAGCTTGATTGTTCATGGGGAGTGAATAAAATCTACTGTTTTCTATATAAGGGAAGGTTAAGAGCTATTAAAATAATATAAAATAATCCTTAATCCAAAATAGAAAACTCTACAACGAAATATAGGAATTCAGTCTAGTCCTTTCAGACAAATTATGAAACGTATCTTAGGGCAGTTTTAAAAGTATGTAAGGCATAGAAGTTTAACTCAGTAGACAGACATGTTTCATAAGAAAATTCAACTTAAGGTATAGACACTTTGTACAAAATATTACTTTTGTAGGAAAATTACTTATCTTAACCACATTTTAGTTTGAGGTGCATAAGTTAATGATATTACAGCGTCAACCATGTTTATCTGTTTATATTAAATTATTGTCCTCACTGACTGAGTGACAATTCAACAACGCCCAGAAAAAAACTAAAAAAGGTAGGAAAATTAAATTAGGTAAATAGGTTTATCTTCCGTCTTATAAGCTCACTAAGGAAGGGTTTATCATTCCAAAATCAGGGCTCCGTTTTACTGGTCCCTAAGTTTATGAACATCCCATTGTAGCTGCAAATATAATCTTTAACTGTACGAGCTTGTTAAATAATATAACCATATATTCTTATGTAAATATTGCAATATGACAGTTCAATTATATCCTTATACCATTTTATGTTAATATAAATTTATAGTCTTGAAGGCATAGACTAAACCTTGATAGTTAACACTTCAAACCTATCTGCAATTACTGTCCAGCGTAGACTAATAAAATATCCAGGGCAGTGTAGTTGTACTAAGTTAATACTGTATTGAATTAACTTCATAATTTGTTGATGAAGCAACTTATTTGTTTGCATGAATAAATAAATAATGTTCTTCCTACCAGGAATAAAAATGTTGACAGTGTAACACATCCATTCGCAAACGGCACAAATAACAGTTAATAGCTTTGCTTGCGCTCAGCCGATAATTGCAGCCAAATGCAATGTACAAAGCGACCTTTGTTACCTCAATACTGTCAAATAACAAACATGAACCCACTACACGTCACTGTACACGACTGTTGACCTACTTATCGATTATACAAGCTGTCTATGGACTGGCCGAGGCCAACCACATAGAATATGTTGTTAAATTACAGAGTGAATTAATTCGTTATATTCTCCCTAAAAAATCAAAGAGACATATCTTGGCATGTTCGCAACTCCATAAAACAGCTAACTACTATGATTTTCTACAAATAACATGCTTCTACGTTTACTACACCTATTAATTACTTGGGAAACATACTCTAAATCAACTCTGACAGTGCTTTTGAGGAACTAAAAACGTACACTGGACTTAATTTTGAATAAAAAAATCTCATTTTTATATAAATGTGTTCTATGATCCCTCAATTTCATGTAAATTTCTTTTATGTTTGTTTCTCAGACTATCTGTCCTAGGGCAACTCAAGAATGAAAGGAAAGCTTATCTATAGATATGAAAATTTAAATTGCAACATAGTGTGGCGCACTTCTTCTACCACTTGTTGCTTTAACCTTTTGACAATCAGTCCATCTTTATGTGCAGAACTGATAAGGATAGGCAACATCATAGCAGTCGTAGATGTACACTAAGAATGCCACTATGGAAATGTCCTCAATAGTTTATGATTTCATTTTAAACATGAATGAATGAATGAATGAAAAATTTCTTTATTGTTGTCAGTTGTACATTTTACATACAGTACATCTTAAACTAAAAATCAACAATAAAGCCCGAGGTAACAAAATACCTGTTCGGGAATTACACTTGTACACAGAAAAGAAACAGCAACTCGAAAAAAAAGGACTGCCCTACCAGATCCTCGTAATGATACACTCTGAAACAACTATAACTAGATTAACTTCTTAAAAAAAGTAACATAAAAAGTAACATAAAACGGAATAATACGTGAAATGTTGATCAGATTTTCAGGTAAATTATAATATAAAGTTACAATTTAAAAGTGTAATGATCATACTATAGTGTTGTAAAACCTGTCTACATCTTCTTCTAATATAACAAAAAATGCCGAAGCATTTTTAATAAACTTATTTTTTGATTTTACATTTTCTTAAATATTCTGGTAAACAATTAAAAAACTCTTTGGTCCTAAAAAAAGATAGAATTTTTTAAAAAAGGTTAGATGGGGTCTCGGAACTTGAACGTTTATTCTTCTCTGACTATAATGTGAATTTGCATTGTAAAAACTGCTTGCTTTGATTATAAAATTATTTTAATACTTTATAGATATACAGATTTTTTTATCGGTAACACATTTAAATCTCTAAAAATATTAAAAACATATCAATATGTGACACAAAATTAAGAGAAAAAAGACTAACAAGTTAGCTTACCAATAATTAAGATAGGAAACAGAAACATCATAATCTTTTACGAAATATATAGACCAGAAGTAAATAAATATGTGTAATTTACAGACTCTAATAAACGTAAAAGAACGAGGAAAAATATATCAGGCAAGTATCACAGTACTGGAGCTGAATTGAGAAAAACTACAATAACATTAAAGTAAACTATGAAAAGTACAGTAAAACTTATAAAACGCAGTGCAATAACAATAATATACTTTGGAGTAGAAACAACAGTTTGTGCAATTTATATCACCAAGTGTTTTTACATCACGCCAAGATCGACTCTCCGGCAGCCACTTTGAATGTAGGGAGATTCATATTAAAAAAAGTCTGTCTGGAGATATTTTTCAGCCGATTCTGTGGATCTTAGGTTTTAAGATGTTTTGTCTGATGAGCGTATGCATCTGCACCCTCACGAAAAGCTTCTGAGGCATAGTCCTTGAAGGGCACTCTTAGGTTGATCCTTTAGAGCAGTTGATAAGAGCATTTCGAAGTAATATTATTGAAATGGATCATCCTGGATTCTTCTTCTAGCTTCAAGTGACACCAAGCCCAAGCGTGATGCTATTTTTTCAATCGGCACACTCTGCCATGTTGCTCAACTGTCTCTCCTTACAGTAAGGCTGTTGAAATCATCTCCGTATTTGAGCGCGTTAAAGAGATCAATTAAATCTTTGATAGAACGATAACTGGTTTATCTTGCTTTAAACTAAAGGTTCCATGTCATGTATGTGTTTTTTTTATGTATTAAAACATATCAATTTAAGTAAAGACATTTTTATTTGCAAACGCCTATTAACTACTTGTACTTACTTCTAACTTCCATCGTATTGCGTCTGAATCAAGATTATTACTAGACTCATACACCAATGAGGTGTTTCATACTGGACTACAAAAGAATGTTAATGTTGGTACTGTTACAATCATCATCAGTAAACAGTATGTTTCTTCTACTGGTAATAAATATAATTTCAGTTCGCTGCATGGCGCATAATAATTACAGCTTAGTTACTCAGTTGTGAGCATACATTCCACGACTAACAATTACAGTGCGATATTGTATAAATCTTTGAACTGCATTGTTTTAAACATATCATATTGCCTTCTAATTAAAAAAGATAAAAATATTACTTTTTAACTCAGAGGAATATGAGGACTTAAACTGGGTAAAATTATTTAAACCATAAAAATGTAGACTTAAAAAGTGTTGGTGATGATACATAGAACTTTGTAGTTTTATTGTATTGCAATACAACATTATTGTTGGTACAAAGATCTTTGAGTCTCAGTTTTTGGCAGAGGATCAGCGACATCAGCGAATTCTATCACTAAATATGCTAGAGAATGTTCAACTCTGCCTGTCCATCCACGCAATATCTCAAAAAAATTACGATAAAAATTTTCTCGTAGCGTCATATACAGGGTGAGTCAGAAATATGGTAAAATATTTTAAGACGTGATTCTAGAGCTAAAAATAAGAAAAAATGTTATATCAAGGTAGGTCCGGAAACGCTCCAATTACTGAGTAATGGCTGGCGAAAGATTTTTGCTTTGTTTTCAGTTCACCTGGTGAAATTAAGTGATTCTAAAAGGTTTTGTTCTTACTTTTTAAACTCAAATAAGATGGATGTATAAAGAAAATCACTTGAAAAATCAAATAAAACCACTCTAGAGGTTGTAGTGTGGAACAGTTTTTGAGAAAAAGTATGAAATTTGCCAAAAATCTAATAACAAAAATACCGTCTCAAATGTTTGATGTTCGAATAACATTGTTAAATGACCAATAAACAAATGTTTTTTCATAATACAGATTGTAGAGAATTTAATTCTGAAAACAACCATAATAAACAAAGTTAACTAAATGTGTAAGAAAGTTATGATTATTGACTCCTCACGTATCACACTACACAGCAAACGTTTGCTGTTTTATAATAAGGAATGAGTATCTGATTGGTAACAGCTGGTGAAAAAATAAACATTTTTAATTCAAAATTTTATTTCTAAATACAATAAACATCTACAATTGCTTTTAGTCTCACCGGAAGATTAAAAAAGGATGCTCTAAATGACCTCCATTGTTTCAAAATGCACGCGTTCATGCGTCTTCTCATCAAGTTTCGGACCTATTCAAAAACTCCAGGTGTCTGCTTAATGGTTTCTATTCCATTATAAATGTTTAATCGGAGTTCTTCAGTGGTATCTATTGGGGAAGAGTAAACTAATGTTTTTAAATGTCCCCAAAGGTAAAAAGTCCAAAGGATTTAAGTCCGGTGATCCACCTCGGCCCTATCGATTGATTTGTGAAACTCTCATTTAGGTGTCCACGAACAGCCAGAGAGTAGTGCGTAGAGTGCCCCGTCATGCATACACCACATGTTTTGGCGCATATGCAGAGGTACATCATCAAGCAGGTTAGGTAGCTCGTCTCTTAAAAAGTTCAAGTACACCATGCCATTAAGCCTGGGAGGAAGCACAAATACGAAGAAAATGATCTGCTAAGATTCCATCCCAAACATTTACTGAAAACTGATGTTGCGGGCGATTAGGTTTGATGGCATGAGGATTTCTGTTCTGTCTGCCCAAATGTGGTTGTTATGGAAGTTAATGGTAGCTGTTCTTGTAAAGTGAGCCTCATTGGTAAACAAAATTGTATTCAAAAAGTTTGGAAATCAGCACATTTTAACAGAAGCCATCGACAAAAAACAACATGGGGAGCGTAGTCTTGTGGCAAAAGAGTTTGCTGGAACATGGAGTTGCTTTGGACATGCTGGAAGTGGTATGGGTGTAACTGGTACTCGTGTAGTATTCTCCGAATACTAGATTGGGCTGAAATTGAACTGTAGTGACAATTCTCTAGTGCTCTTTTCATGATAATCATAAATTTTATTAAGAACCAACTCTTCTAATTCAACAGTCCTACATGATCGGGCGATGCCTGCATTACTACTCGTATGCTCCGAAGACTTCAAAGAACCTGTTTCAGATAGGCGTTGATGAATAGTGGCAAAAATCTAGCGCTTTGACACCTGCGGTTAGGAAAGTTCTTTTGCTAGACAGACGTCTTGCTGAAGTACTATTGCAGCGTTCCAAACCATACATTAAAATGCATGTCTGCTAAATCAGGGTTTTGAATACACATGAATATTAACCTTCCATTTTTAATAAATGAAACACACAATACAACATCACTAATAAAATGGATGGAAAAACTAGTTTAAAATACTTAACACAAGCACATAGTATCTTTACAGTTTGTTGTTTTGTTCAACAATGAGGTGACATATGTCATCTAATAATGAATGCCTAGGCTAATTATTTATTATTTAAAAATGTTTAAACAGTTTGTTGTTTAAATAATTAATTACTACCAGCTGTTACCAATCAGATACTCATTCCTTATTATAAAACAGCAAACGTTTGCTGTGTAGTGTGATACGTGAGGAGTCAATATCATAACTTTCTTACACATTTAGTTAACTTTGTTTATTATGGTTGTTTTTCAGAATTAAATTCTCTACAATCTGTATTATGAAAAAAAATTTGTTTATTGGTCATTTAACAATGTTATTCGACATCAAACATTTAAGACGGTATTTTTTGTTTATTAGATTTTTGGCAAATTTCATACTTTTTCTCAAAAACTGTTTCACACTACAACCTCTAGAGTTGTTTTATTTGATTTTTCAGGTGATTTTATTTATACATCCATCTTATTTGAGTTAAAAAGTAAGAACAAAACCTTTTAGAATCACTTAATTTCACCAGGTGAACTGAAAACAAAGCAAAATCTTTCGCCAGCCATTACTAAGTAATGGAGCGTTTCCGGACCTACCTTTATATAACATTTTTTTCTTATTTTTAGCTCTAGAATCCCGTCTTAAAATATTTTACCATATTTCGGACTCACCCTGTATATATATATATATATATATATATATATATATATATATATATATATATATATATCGGTATCTCAAAGCTTTCCTCTTTAATCATTTTCTTTACAAATAAATAACCTATTAGTACAACTTTTTTTCTAAAGTTAAGGCCATACCCCATTAAGTAACATGGCAACATCCTTGAAATCTATGTTGCCTCTATATATATGTACATATATGAAATAATTATGTACATATATATAGAGGCAAGATAGATTTCAAGGATGTTGCATGTTACTTAATGGGGTATGGCTTAACTTTAGAAAAAAGTTGAACCAATAGGTTATTTATTTGTAAACAAAACGATTCAAGAGGAAAACTTTGAGATACCGTTTGAGATAGTAACACATGTAGCATAAGGTAAAGGAGCTAAGCCTTTTAATGTTGCATGCTACCTCTGCGAAACTTGTTAAATGACACGGCAGAGTGGTGTAGCCTTACTTGTTGTTTTAATTGAAGTAACGCTGAACTAATTAAGTAAAACTGAATAACTATAAAAAATAACACTAAAAGTTATAGATAGATATTTATCATTTGGCTTAATATAGTATAAAATATTCACCACTAGTTGGGCATTCGGACTGAATCATAAATATTTATGTACTTACATCTGGTGTAGGTAAAATATAATATAAATGTTTTAATGAAATGACACTTTCAAACATTAAAAAATCACAGTATATAGTCATTAGAACTCCCAACGAATCCAATGAAAATTATATGAATAAGTATAAAGCTCTGTTAAGTCAAAATGTAATGAAGAATTTCCAAATAAATTTTTACAGACATGGGATGACAGAATGATGACAAAATACATGTATAAATTATAATTTCGGTTACTATACCAGTGGGATGGAATAATCCAGGGTAATGTTATCTTTCGTTTTATCTTTTGCGGGATGCAAGAGGATTACCATACCGGACAAGAACAAAGAAGTCAACAATATCTATGAATATATAAAAATACATTATTGCATGACAATCTTTTACACTCTAATTACTATCTAGAGAAGAAATTATTTAATTTACTGTTTTTTTGTAGTAAATAATGTAGAATACTGTATTTAGCTTGTATTAAAGATATACAGTGAATATCGTTAGTAGTTTTTATATACAATTATTTCATCTTCATGTCATGTAACGTGTAAAAAACGTAAATATACG
The DNA here is from genome assembly GCF_021130785.1 of Homalodisca vitripennis. Taxonomy (NCBI): domain Eukaryota; kingdom Metazoa; phylum Arthropoda; class Insecta; order Hemiptera; family Cicadellidae; genus Homalodisca; species Homalodisca vitripennis. The sequence goes on from NW_025783524.1 coordinate 11,302, forward strand.
ATATTCATACTTGTTTTGTAGAGTGAGCATGATATAAAGATTTTGTATTTACAATTGAAATAAAAGACACACCCTTAGTGAAATGGAATTGATTTTATGGCACCATGGACTTTTATAATTACTAAAACTTCTCTAAAACAAGAAAAATGTATTATATTGATGTAAGGGATATGCAAAAGTAGCGGAGATTGAGTAAACAATTTCCCCCGTGTAGTGTTCTTGGCACTTTAAATTTTACATCAGTGTTCAACTCTAAAGTGCTGAAGAACTTCTGATTTCTTTCATCTCTCTTCCTTTACTTTCCTTATATATCATTTGAAGAACACTTAGCATCAAAGCATATATTTTGTTTTTACTTTGTAACATTTGTTTTGTGGGTTAGTAAGAAATCTTTCCAATTCTTTAAAATCCTACATTGTAATTTTAGTACTATAAATTATATAAATAATATTTACTTTACGTTTTTATACTAAACCAAATTAATTTCTAACGTAGTTTAAAATGTACTTTTATATCCCAGTTAATAGAAATATAAAACTGAAAAAAATCTTTTTAATAATAAAACACAGCTATCAAACCACAGCATGGAAATGTATCGTAAATATTTAAATATAAAATAAAAAGCTTTTCTTGTTCATATATTATGTAATTCCCTCCGGTGCTTCCTAAGTAAATATCCAGCCATAATACGTGGCTACAATTCGCTACTTCAGTACCCTTGAAATATTTAACATTTTAGTATTAGAAACAGTAACTTTACGATGTAAAAGCTTCTCTGGTAAAACATTTCTATAACATTACAATGATCTAATTTCCAATTTATTCTTTTTAGAACGAATAAGAATCTTAAGCGCGGAGTAAAAAACTATTACATCTTAGAAGTTTTTATAAATTGTTAAAGTCCTCACGTTTACAACATAGTTAAAACCCAATTTTCAGGTAAATTTGTATCTCTATCTTGAAAGATATAAAATTGGGATAGTCTTACAACACTATGCATATATATATTTACATATCGGATTCCTAAAAACATCAGGAGAGTATAAAATATAAGAATATGTAGGCGAATTCCATTCATTATAGAAGGAGTGGTGTAAAGGAGGTAGCTGCAAAGTTGGCAATGCAGGTATTGCAGGGAATTACGTTGCATTTAAACTATTCAATTAGTCTCCGAATTCCGGATTATAAACTATTTTGAACGGGGTAATGGAGATAGTTCTGTGGTTAAAACTTTGCTTTCGTAGTTCTGCTGAATAAAATGAGAGAAACTATATCTTACTTTATAAATCAAACCTACAAAAACTATGTACAGTATTATATGAGGTTAATGTACAAGGAAAATACAGATTTCGGTAATTATCTCGTTAGCTGAGGATAGTTTATTATAATCTTTATACATTTTTTAGTATTAGATCAATAATCACTGTTCATCTTATAGTAACTTTTTTTATATTATTTTGATTCAAAATTAATTTATTTTTGCATTGTTACTCTAGCAAATAACTACAAAAGTATGGAAAATTCTGTTAAAAAACGCAGATAACCCTATATTTTAGATTTAATTTATAATTAAACTATTTTTCTAATATTTAATTTATTTTTTAATAACTCCAAAATAAGTACAATATATAACTTAATAGTAATTAGTGGCTTTCGCATTTTATAACATCAGATTTATTATACTATAAAATTGCAAGGACTGAAAATGTATTCAAAACTATCACGAAAGAGTAATTTTTATAGAATGCTCTTTAGTTTTTATAGATTTGTTAGTTAGTGTAGTAACATCATTATTGGCATGAATCCACTACCTGTTTGTATACTAAACGTTAATTTGCTAATACACATACAGCTCAATGTACATCCAATATCGTCAATGCCCACAAGCTTGTGTAGAGAGGATTGGTGGTTTATAAAACGTTATGCTGTTCCATAACGTTATTGGATTGCAAGATTTGCAGAGGGATTTGTTATCTTCGTTCAAAATATTATGCGAAATTGGTATAATAAAATGCTGCGTTTGTTTAGTTTTATGATAATACAGGGTCTTCATGCAATTGACTCTCTCATCGTGTTCTAACGCTTTATATTATATGCTCAATATGTATTATTCTATGTTTTGCCACATTACAAAATATACCTAATAGTAGATCAGATTTAATATTGAAATTACGTATTAAGAAATTAACGTATTTTAAATAAGCATAGTTTACTTACAAACTTAGTTCAAAACTATTACACAATTGTATCAAATAATATTTTATTTGGGTTTTAAATTTCTATTTAAATTGAAAACTTTTTTTGGTAATGAGTTTCGAAAGGACAGCGGAATTCTAAAAACAAAAAAATACAGTAGTACATATATCAGTAGTATTTTGTATCAATTTGTTTTCAATAATATTGTTACGTTTACCACCCGAACATAGAATTCTGATAAAGCATTTTGAGAAGCACTCCGCCATTGTCAAACTCAAAGTAAAGATCAACGAATGGCTTTTTTACGAGTAAGCTAAGTAAAAGCTAAGAAACACAACCTGGAAACGGCTCAAACGTGACTTCTGAGCCACCACCAATGGCCGGCAGGCGACCTGCTTGCAAACGTGACTTCTGAGCCACCACCAATGGCCGGGCAGGCCGACCTGCTTGCAAACGTGACTTCTGAGCCACCACCAATGGTCGGGCGGGCGACCTGCTTGCAAACGTGACTTTCTGAGCCACCACCAATGGTCGGGCGGGCGACCACCTGCTTGCAAACGTGACTTCTGAGCCACCACCAATGGTCGGGCGGGCGACCTGCTTGCAAACGTGACTTCTGAGCCACCACCAATGGCCGGGCAGGCGACCTGCTTGCAAAGACAGGATCGCTTCAGCGGTCATCCATCCAAGCAGCAGCCAAGCTCGCCTTGGCTTGATTCGGTTAATATGCGATAAACCGCTGTACCCCGCAACCTACTACACCGTACCATTGAAAATGTCCCTCAGTTCTCTGGTACATAGAACACTTTGAATCAGCTCGTTGATAGAATTATCAATACACAAGTTATTATTCTTTTCTAATTTTTTTAGGAGGTGGGGAAAAATAATAATACACTAAATCAGTAATATTAATGTTTACCGACTTTGTTAGTGCACCTTTTCAATAATCTTTATTTATTCATAGTACTATCTAGGAACACATTTTTAAGATCAGATATCGCAGGGCTTAAAGTGCATACCCAGGGGCAATGGGAAGCTGTTGTTGCCGTTAAAAAATTATAAATCACTTTATTCCTTAAAATGACCCATTAAAGCGCAAGTACGCAACATGTATGTTTATGCATTCAAACCGATATCACTTATATTTTTTTATTTCTGAGTAAAATAAAAAAAAATTAAGGAACAATAACTGTCTATCATATCTCATCATATTATATCTCTCATCATATATATATATATATATATAATATATATATATATATATATATATATATCATATTTAAATTTGTATTATTAAGTTCCAGCTGTACCAGTACAGCCATCTGTATTGTATCTCTATAGTTAAAATATTAAATATTATAACATCTGTCTGATTCCAGCACCAACAAAAATCGTTTGGCACACATTTGCTCTTTGAAATAAAATACATCTTCGCAATAATACAACAACAAGGAAATATACGTTCTTTGTCAATATATATTCTTCGTTTCCAAACAAACATAAATAAGCACCTGTGGTTGGTGTAGTTTATCATTACCTGATGTTGTTGTTTGTACCCACTCTTATTTTATATATGCACCAACGAACATATAATCGAGTTTATGTTAAAATCAGGAAAATAATCTTTAGTAGCCGATCTAAATTGAGTTCAGTGGTGTTTCGTGTAACATGAAAGGTAGAATAAGATTCAGATTCGCTAATTGTAGTTAAACAACAAAGTAAAGTGTCATAAAACAGTAATTTAATAATCTTGATATATATATATATATATAGTATATATATATATATATATATATATATATATATATATATATATATATGTAATAGAAATTAACACTTTAAAATACTTATTAATTCAATATTAGTTAGAAAACTAACTTTGTTAAACGTTCAGTAAGAGGTTATTGTTTCGTTTATGTTTATGTTGTTCAATACGGTACTGTACACAGACATTTCAACTCTGGTTGCCTCGATGTTCTGTTAGTGAAGTTCATAATGGAATGCCCTAATGGTTTCCAAAAGCTGCCATCACCTAAGTTGCTGACCTATTTAAATAAATAAATAAATAAGGACTTTATTTTGGAGCGGTTTTCAACAATAATTGCTGGTTTATAAAACGACTCATGTCTTATTATAGTTCTTAAAAAATTAAAAGCTTATTTTATAGTTATTAATAAATAAAAACATAATATTAGACATACAGTTATATATGGCTATATCACCTTGTATTGTACATTAAATACTTGTATATATTTTCTTTGTATGTCGTTTCAGATACACCCTGGCCTGTTACGCTGGAGGACAGTTTCATTATATAATTTGGGAGCAAAGTACGCAAATCGCTTTCTTTCAAAATTCACGGCGAACGCGAGGCATCTCCAACACTTGATCCTGTCTAGTACTGCGAGATCGGACTTGAGACCTGCTTTTTAGTTTTTTTTCTCAGATATCCCGGCCTGCCAGTGGTCAGGATTCTGTAAACCAGGCATGAGGAGCGCAGGGTACAAGTATCAGCTACAGTCAACAAACCCAGCGATCGTCGAGCCACCGAAACATGGTCAAACCTTCTTAATCCACATACATACCTTACACACATATTTTGGAACCCTCTGTAATTTTTCTAAATCTCCTTTAGACACAATGTTGCCATAGACAGGGAGGCAATAATCGATCACAGAGAGCACAAGAGCCCGGACAAGGCGAAGCCTGGTCTCTCTAGGAAACAATTGCCTATGCTTGTATAGCATTCTCAGTCGACCAAGTGTTCGCCGGACAAACAGCACTTACATGACCAGATAGTGTGAGGCCACTATCAAGCATGAGGCCCAAGAGCTTTGAGGATTCACACTCCTTCAGTCTGACACTGCCAAGCAACACCTCACCCACTGTCTCCGAACCCACATTGGAAGGAATCAACAACCCACTACACTTTTCCTTGTTCAGTTTAATCCCATGCCTCTCAGACCAATCATGGGCAATGCTTAAGTCAGCATTCAAAATGGAAAACTGCTGAGTCAGCTCTTCCGGCTTCATATGAAACACAACAGTTGAGCATCATCGGCGTATGAATACAAGCGACTATGTTGCAAGTCTGAACCCATAGTGGACGGAAAACAGGGTGAATAGAATGGGCCCAAGGCAACTTCCCTGTGGAACACCAGCAACTCTACTTAAAGATGAGGAGAAATCCATCCCAATTTTAACCTTTTGTTCTCTTATTCACCAAATATGAATCAAACCAAGAAACCACCTCTGGTCGAAAACCATAAAAATGCATGACAGCCAACAACATCCCTGTGGTCTATTGAGTCGAATGCATGTGAAAAGTCCAGCATTGCAAGAAGAGATGCTTTCTTATCCGCCCTTGCGTGAAGCAAACTCGTCACAAACGAGCAAAAGCGCAGTTCAGTTGCCAGTGCTATGGTCCTTCCTGAACCCAGACTGTAAGGCTGGAATGATATTCTCCGACTCCAGAAATTGTACCATTTGTGAAACAACCAGCTTCTCCATTATCTTCGACAGTGGCAGGCAATACCGAAATTGGACGCAGCTTGGATACAGATGAAGGTGCCTTTGACTTTGGGAAGAGGCAGTAATTGCCTCCTTCCATGCATCCGGAAAAAGTGAGGAAGTGGCCAATGACTGGTTAGCTAAATGTGTTATGGCATCAATACAATACGGACTTATCATTTTAATCATTTTTATTGATATGCCATCAGCTCCAACTGCCTCTGATGTGATGCTATTCAAAGCCTTCTGCACTTCTCTCCTTGTAACACTCCTGAAATAGAAATCACAAGTGACACTCTCTGATTTGTTTCTTTCATAGAACTGTACGCAATCATCATTTGCCATGATACCTAAGCCCATACTAACGAAATACTTATTGATTTCTTCCAAATATTTTACAAAGTTGGGCATGGCTGGATCGAATGGATCAGTGACACCACTTGTCCTTATTTTAGTCCAAAAGTCTCTAGAGCTTTTACATTTCTCCATTTCAGTTCTAAACTAATTTTGTTTTGATCGTCTTATTTCATTGTTGAGCATATTTATAACCTTACACATATGTTTTTTTACAAGTTTCATTTCCTGTAGATAGCATTTTCTTCTTATAATAATCTTTTTTCTATGGTTAGTTGAATGATTTGTTTATTTCTCCATGGAGATTTCTTTCTGGTCACTCTCTTATGTACTTGAGGTGCATTTTCATTAAAAACTTGAAATAATAGCAGAATTAATAAAATCTAGAATGTCATCTACATTGTTCATAGACATAGCATCTTCCCACCTAATACTGGACGTACAATGTATCATCTTGTCAATGTCAAATCGGGAGAAGTCACGATAAGTAACAAATCTAGGAGGCCTTCTTGATTTTTTTGTTTTTATATCGACATATGTCATCTTGTGATCAGATACTCGAACACCTCATGAGTCATAGATGGTTTGACATATCCACGACGTCCACACTGTACGTATTTAACATTGCTATTTACAATAATGTGATCAATCAAAGTTGCACAGGTTTTAGTAACCCTTGTAGCAAACTTTAACCAACTGAGTCACCTCAAGGCTCTTAAAGAGTTTATTTGCAAAGCGGGTCTCTGGGGATGATAAATCTAACAAGTTAATATTCAAGTCACCCATTACAACAATATTATCTGCGTACTGGGCCATATCATAAAATACAAAGTGGAGAGCGGGCTCTAGACAAGTGTAAGGCATATCTCCTGGTCTGTAGATAATGCAAATACAGAAAGATTCACTTTTACACTTCAATATTCCACAAATATGCTCTGGAAAATTACAATCTTCAAATTGAAGTGATTTCAGCGAAAATTGTAGGCAGTTCTTCACATATAGTGCCACTCCACCACCTCTGGAGGCAACTGCATTTCCCTTTCTGTCGCTCCTAAACAATGAATATCCACTCATCGCAAACTCAACAGAAGATTTACTTTCATTCAGCCAAGTTTCCGAAACGCCAAAAACATCCAGGTTTAAATCCTCTACCACGGCAACGCATCTCTTCGAAAGCCCGTGGAAAGAGAGTTCATATTTAGATGTGCTATCCTGATAAATTTATCAAGTTTACATATCCGTTTTTTGACTGCACCACATTCCCATCATCCACAAGTCTCGGCAAAGCCAGATTTGTCACTGTCAACCGGAAGTTCAACATTCCAATACGGCTTCAACACCGTCAACTACAGTTTCCAGCAACCCAACCTCAACATCATCCACCTCAAGCTCACCCCTCGTTACGGCGTCCACACCGTCAGCCACAGGTTTTCAACAAGCAACCTCCAACAACATCAACTGGTAGCACACCACTCGTCACAACAGCGATTTCGACGCTAGACAAAACCCCATCCGAAGCCATTTCACAGGATGTAAGCTGCTCGTAGACATTCAAAAGTGCTGCTCCAAACACAGACACCCCCTTTCTGTTAAGGTGTCTGCCATCCCGAGCAAGATGGTACCGGTTCGCACCTGCTGATTCCAGTTCAAGAAAACGACACCAAAGTTTCCAGACATCAGCTCCAACTGCTCATTGAATTGTGCTAATGCAGTTCCACTTATGTCAGACCTTGGCAAAATGCTGTATTTCACTTAACGTCCACGATGATGGTGTTAAGTAGTCTTGCACGATGAGAGACTATGTAACTGGCCTTAAAATTGTTGCAGTACTTAAGTGAAATATATTAGTTTATTTCGATATTTAGTGAATGTTGCTGCTTAAATTAGACCACTCCGCATTACCCCTTGTGTTTAACCTGTCACTTTATCGCCTTTACTTCTTACAATGCTGCAATAAAATCGAATCACGTGTTTAAGTAAGGCTGTCACTGTTAAACAGAAGCACAAGTTAAGAACGATAAGGAGTTTGTTCAAAGAACATGTATTTAGTTTTTTCGTCCTGTCAGTATATACAACATGTTCAATCGCTTTCTTAGATATTTATTTGTTTTATTTATTCTTTGTTCGTAACTTTTATTTTATTTTGTGGGAGTGGATGTGTAAGTTGAAATTTTACTTATTGTATAGATTTATAATAAAGTCTATTAAAATTGTGTTAAATAATAGCTCGCCGTCACGACACAGGCCTCGGGCCCATGTGGCGGTATTTTCTTAATAATAAGCTTGAAATTGTAATTTTTGCATATTTGAAAATAAAGAGTAATTTGATTTGATTGGATTTGATTTCATCTATATGGTTCATAAATAAAGATAAGGAACTATAGTAACTTTGACTTTGTACGCACGAATTAATGTTATATCATAGACATTCATAAGAACTTATAAATATACTAGTAGTAGAACTTAACGCTATATCCAGTCTCGAAAACATTGGAATCTGTGACTTGTATGGGCTAGTATGGAAGCCTGAAGGTGAATCACTTAACCTTTATACAAAAATAAAGGCACATTTAAATGTTTTCACTAATTTGTATATTACATTGTCATTAAAACACCATTTTAACTGTGATATGCATATTTTAAAAAACACTGAATACATTTTTACCCTGGAGAATAAATATAGACATTGAGTAGTGTAAAACATGTACATTCGTATTCATTCAACGTGGGCCGCTACTCTTATAGCAGCGATGAAGCGATAGTGAGGAGGAGGTAATGACTGATGAGCGATACTGTAGCATCAAAGGGTGATCATAGCGCGCGGTATCTCTGTCATTTATATCTCCAAATGAAACATGGGTTCATTTACCTTATACGTTCAGGTTCAGTAGTTTCATTCCTTAATTAGAGTATGACGTAATCGCACAACTAAAATTAGTTACTATATGTGATGTATATACTCGCCTCAGGTCAATAAAAATACAATTCCTTTCTAAATATAATACTAGCATTTGTGCTTTAAATTTAAATTATCTCACTTTAATACAACAGGAGGATATTAAGAAAAGATTCTCTTAACAGGAATCTCAAACAAATGAGATAAATAAAAAGGATTGAAAAATCACCAACCAAGTCTTTACTGGTGAAGAAAGGATTTATGTAACATAAAAATTGTATTCAAAATTCTATGAAAATAAGTTAAGATGATTCATGCTTTACTACAGAGAAGTTTATGCAACAAATATTAACAATGTTGTCTTTTTATAAATCATTTATAAATGCGTTTCTATCATTTAATTGGTAATTGGAAATTTCCAACCGCATGTTGTGAAATAAATAGATTTGTACACAATCTTTTATTTAATATGTAAATACCATATGTATTAAAACATAGGTAATGTATTAAAATATATATTCACCTAATTGAAATACATAAAATATTTTGTATAAGCATATACATAATGCACATATAAAAATACATATAATTTCTAGTATATTGCAAAAATTCACAGTCGTGTATTTTAATCTTATGCTTACAAAACTCTGATGAGCAGTTTTTCAGTTAAATGTTTTCATCATAAGTTTAAAGTTTCATGTAAAAACTAAAATAAGCCAGCTTAATCACAGTCCGTGTGCAAAACTTAACATAAGTAAACAGAATAATGTACACCAGAATGAATCGCAGCACTAAACTGAACACTGACGTAACTACTAAGTACTGATTACAGACAAGGAGTGACTCCCCCTGGAGCTACGAGTTACCGAATCTTGTTTGACATATCCCTTCAACCCTTCACCCCCTCCCCTCACACCCCTTGAGTGTCTCCTACAGTCTGATACGCTGTAATAGATAAAGTGGGCGTCTTATTGGATATTGAGGTCTGCAGGATTCCTGTGGCGATATTGTCATGTTAATTGCAGTCTGGCGTGGAATATCTGATCAGTTTATCCACTGCGTACAGTAACTGAAAGCAGTTACACGTAATAAGAATAAATCGATAACCGTGTAAAGTAACTTAAAAAATTAGTTATTATGGTAATTGTAGTTTGAAGCTATTTATCATTTAAATCATTTTGAAGGCAAATTCATTTTTCCGGACATTTTAGCTTCGTTCACATATTACAAAAAAAATCATGACACTACGTTTCAAGATCAGTTGAACAATTAACGTAAGACATAACTATTTTTGGTATACCTTACTCTTTATACATAGTTATAAAAAATTGCAGGTAAATTAAAAAAAAACACATTATTATTTACTATAAATTTATATTTTCGTGTTAAATATCAATAATGTTATTAAATCTATGTTTTCAGTCAGTCACCGCCGTAAACAATCACTCTATTAATATTTGTTGTGAGTTAAATCATAACATTTTAAGTATGCACGGTCTACATACATTTTTTTCAATCTTTTTGCATGTATCTATGTATTGTACAATTACGTGTGTCTAGATTTATTTTTAAGCATATATTGAGAGACATATTTATATTTAATTGTTTACAATTTGGTGTTGTGATTTGACTATAATTTATTGAATAATACATTTTATTATATAAAAAAAATTATGGTTGCCTGTAAAGTCGGTTTTACGGGCGAAGATTTTACGTGACAATGTCTTTTTCTCGGTAGAATATTTATTGATATGAATATTATTAAATTGCACAATAGGAACAAGGAATTGAATGAAAATAAGAATTGCACAAAATTTTTAACTATAGAAATATATTTTGTTTACTAAAACATTGTACATAATTTGAAATTAATTAAAATTTGTTATTGTAAATGGTAAAGTTGAATAAAACATTTACTAAAATTGGAATTTGAAATTCTTGCTAAACACAGTTAAATTCTAACTCCGCGCGTGGTGATTGGGTCGGTTTAGTTCGTTTCTTTGGTCACACTGTTATGACAGGTTAGAGGTTATAATTTATATTTTAAATGTTTGACTAGCAATAACGCGCTGTTTCTTCTCAATCGACTGAATTACGATTGATTTGCAGAGTGATTTAAACTAATAATTTACTTAACACTATCAACATTTTGTCAATAGTATGACATAACCTATAAACTCAGTTTCCTCAACTTTTGTGTCAATCTAACAATTAATCAATCAATCATAGTTTACGATAATGAAATATCAGTGTACAATTATTTACCTTTATTGTTGTAGTTGTTGTAAATGACGAATCTAAGCACTCCACATTTTCACGAATAAACATAGTTATCTGCTTTATCCCGTGCGGCGGACCCACAGTTATACTGCTTTATCCCGTGCGGATCCCGTGCGGCGGACCCACTGGACGGGCATCGTAACGTTACCGGGCGTTACACTTTTTCATGAGTGACTCCGAGCCGCAACCTAATTTAAGACGTTGTCACGTCAAAAATATATAGAAGTGAAATATGAAAGTGATTATCCCTATAAAATCGTCATATTTAAAATTAATGGAGCTTTTTAAAACAGATGTCTCAACTATTTATAAAGATATATTTACGTTGTGGTATGCATGTCGTATCCATATATTATTTACATAAAAAAACAATATTATTGAGCATATCTAGGAACTATTGCGTTCTTGATACTTACTAATATTACACATTCAGTATGGATTATACTAAATGGAATTTTAAATAAATAAATATATATATGTATATATATATATATATTTTAATACATATAGACATATCACAGATTGCTGAATGTAATGCAAACACACCAACCTTGTGTCTCATTTTTAAACGAGACGATTCTCTGTACTTAAAAACCGAGGACCAAGTGTTTTAAAATATTATTGATTTGTATATATCACTTAATCAAAATTATTTAAAATTATGGGGAAATGATAATGCAATTTTAAAATAAAGAATTAAAATTTATTATAGGTTTTTACATCATTTTTACAGGTTCTCTAACGGAGAAAAAGGTTATTAGAATATCAGTAAGTTCATTATATCAGTAAAAATGTATATCAAAAATAAACTAAATTTACTTACGTCAAAAAGGAATCGATTAAGAGTAAAAAACTTAAAGGTGGTATTTTTATTGCGTTTTTTTTAGCATGGTAATTTTTCACAATTTGAAGACCTCATTGAATGGAATTAAAGAAATTAATATTCCTTCCTGTATTATTAATTATATTAACAAATATTATTAGTTTTACGCTATTGCACTATTTAACTTTACACTAATACTTTTAATAGGGGTTTAAATAAAAATTAATAATCCTTTTTATTTCGAGTGTAATAGCACAATGTTGTAAAACTATGTCATTATTTAGTACATATTACAGGAATAGAAAATTTTCACAAGTAAAACATTTATAGTACAAATTACAGTACGTTTTTTAAAACCTACTTTCTAGGCAGAGTACGTCACATTGAACAAGTATGTAAATTTAGCTCTCGTCAGATTGTAGCATTCAAGGTCCACCAATTATCGAGTCAATAAAGAGACAACTTCACTATCGGAAATTGGATTGTAACAAGAGTGAATTGTCACCAGTGACGCGTAGACTAGTGTCAGACAAATGGTAAGTGTCGCTTGTTGTGAAGTTACCTGGAGTTTATCCAAATGACAATGTTTTGAATTTCCTTTCTCAAGGACATGGTGATTAGCAACGCAAGCCAGGTCATCTTGGATGAGTTCACGTCTGGCTGGTTTGTACAATTAAGTATGGAAAACGCAATGAATGTCTAGGAGCGGTACATCATAAACCACAAATTTTGAGAATTTGGGGTGCAACAATAGATAGATAGGTCTTGTCTACTGCGTTACAAGAGAAAACTTCCAAGGAGACATGACTGGGATTAATGCCCAAATTATTTCCTCATGGATATTGACAGGAAGAGACTTCTACCCCCAACACTACCCATCCAGAATATCCTGTAACTCCGTAAACACAGCAAATGTCCTTTTAGGAATAAGTGCAGATTTGCAGCTTCTTGTCCTAAGAGAGCAATGTATATCGTTATGCACATGTCTTACATCTTTAGTTTTTTATAAAAATTTTTGGAAAAGTGTCCCATATTTAGGAAGAGGTTAATTTTCATTAAAATTGATTATTATTTTGTTTGAAATATTTAATTTTTTTAATTCATCAACGTTTATACTCTTATCTTGAATAACCTATAAAATCTACGAAAAACTTAAAGTAATTTTAATATTTATTAAGTATATGAGTCACATTTTATTATGATACGTATTTTAAACATTAAATAAAGATTATGACTTTCGAAATTTATCAAAATAAAGTTTAATCAGTAAATACAGTTTTCACATTTACTTCAGAACCAGTGGGTAGTGGCTATGTTGCGTAATTTCTATGAAAGTTTAATTTTGTAATATAAAAAATATAGGTTTACAAAATAAAGTATTATAATCAGTTTTTATAATTTAAAATAAATCACGAGGATCTTAGCTACTCTCAAAACAAAGGTTTTCTAACACAAAAAAGTTCAATATGATGATATGAATAAGGAATTGTAAGTACATCAAACACACGAGGAGAAGCGAAACATTGAGTAACAATAACCTACTTCATGTACTCGGCACTTATATATATTTTATCAAACTCAGTATGAGCTTTGTACGACTATTCAATAACCCTGAACACGTATTTCATAAACTTCTTTTATCTGCATAACGGAAATATTTTCTTCAGCATAGAAAATGTAAACAGAGTCCCAATTTAAAAATAAGCTCAGAACAGTAAACTCATAAATAATGTCATATTGCAAGGAAATGTACCAACACAGAAATAAAAACTTAGCCGATATAGCCTACTTGTTAGATAAAATGTTGATATTAAAATTTTAGGTTTTCTTTCAAATTCTTACGGAATATACATATATTATAAAATTTGATAATTTGTGAAGTGCCTGATGATGAAAATCTTTGATTCAGAAAGGCCTTGCACAAAATAAAAAATTATATATTGGAAAATGTTGTATTCCTTTATCTAGTGATACTACAATTACTCGTTTATTCCAATGCTCCAAGATTCTACATATATTGCATATTAATCTGGCCAATAAAGTTATATGTTTGGAGCGAAATATTTATGAAATTAATATTTTTTCGAATTGCAACATGCTTTTCGTTGTAGAGCAGTTACCTTTTCCTCAAAGCTAGTTACATAGCGATATATGACTGCTACAAAACAAAAAAGTAATCATTTAGTGTGCATTTCCTATAGCAAATGTTATTAGTAAATGTTACAGAAATGTGTATAAAGATTATAATTATGCAAGTTTATATATTTTTTGACCAAAATTGAATCATAATTTTATAATTAATAAATAATATAAAAGCAAATCACAATACTTATGAAATTACTGATCTTCGAGTAAACCATGTTCAATGAACGGGTCGTCAACGGCACCACCTAGTTTTTTATATGATTCCTATCTCTAGTTTCATGTTTCTAGGTACATATCTATGAGCACCTTTAGTCCAAAAATTTCTTTTCTGTATTCACAAAGCGAACCTGTATGTGGACTTATGGACTTCTACTAGGAATAGGAGTCGTCCTGTATCTTAGGCCCTGTCAGTCCACTTGTGGCTAACAAATCAATTTCTTGAAACCCTTCTGACTAATCTTTTACTGGTTCTATAAATACTTAACCTGCATTTTTAACCGTCTAAATATATCTCTATGACGAGAAGCTCTTATAGTCTGGGAATATTTCTAGCCTCCTGGAAGATACCCACTCCAAATCCATTTCTCTTTCTGCGCCCTTCAAGAACCTAACTCGTAAGGAAACATCCCAATCTTCTGAATGCGAAAGTAAATTTCAGCACACAATGACCTTTATCTACCCTTCTAGCAATTTTTATGATTTCTTTATAAACGCATTCAACCCATGAACCTAGGAAAAAATTCTTATAGACCTCCAGCCATTAAAAACAGGTCTTAAGTATCTAGGTACAATCGGGTTGTGTTTGCTAGTAATGTCTATTTACTTTTTGCAGTCATCCATTGTTTCTAAGTCCTTCTAAAACCTCACAACGTGTCTCACTAACCGTGGTATTTAAAATAAGAATGCCTCAGTTTTCAAATAAAACTATGGCAAAATACAGAAAGGACCATTGCAATTAATATATATTACCAGTCCACGCTTTCGTAAAAATTTCTGAGTTAGTTAAATGCCTTTCCATTTATTAACATATATTGGTATAAAAAAGAGCTAAGGTTTGAGCAATGAGGATTTCAAAAGGCTAAAATAAAGTACATATAAGATATTTTAATTAGCGATTTCATCACTTTGTCCCATATAAAAACTTTTGCGGTTTATGATTAAAAACCATTGTAGTTCATCAACCGACGCAATATTATCAGGCAAGCGAATGAACAAAAGCGGCTATAATGAATAAAACTGTCAACTATATTGTTCGTGTAATTATTTTTCTTTCATCAGAAAAGTGCTTATAAATAAAACCATATTACATTTGATAATCAAAATTAAGTGCAATTATATTAAGTATGATTATTGACTCTGCGTTTTTTTTCAAATCACCAATTCCACTATACTATTACAGATTATTTCACAAAAGGGTGTCACACAGCAACTTTCTGTGGATACAATAGTAATTCAATTATTTCAAAACAATAAACTCATACAAAATCATAGGATGCGATTTTGTAATAAAAAACTTTATTGTCCCTATAAAAAATAGTCTATGCGTCTAAAGAAATCCCAAATTTGTCGTACATATGGTTTGAAATAGATTATGAAGAGAAATATACATAAAAATAATTTTGTTTTAACTAGTCCTTTAATACCTAAAAAATGGCGTTTTGTTTGAAAAACATATATTAGTAATAAAATAAATCAAAAATAAGCCATTATAGTTATAAACAATATACTATAATGCCCAGACACTTTTTTAAAATTTTTTATAATTAAAATTCAAAGGAGTATCTTGTAGTTCAACGAATATCAGTTATAATACACTTTAGGTAGGATTAGCACAATCCCAGGAGCACGCAGAAGTTTTGTGTCTTTTAATTAGGCATCTATGCTATTTTTACCTCAGTATTAATATAATAATTGTAATAGGTACCAAACTATTTTAATATTTTTTATTATAAATTCTAATACGGTATTTTTTTACAATCCACGAAAATCCGCAGAAGCGAGGGCACGCATCACTTTCAAGATACGCTTACAAATGACCGAGTAGCACAAACGAAACAACTGATACCCTCCCAATCTGTAACATGTTAGGTGCAACCCCGGCTTGTCCAAAGCGTAATCTTATTCAAACTGTGTTAGTTGCTCATTTATTATATAATACCACGACGGATTTATTTGTTAAAATTTACACGTTTTGAATTGATTATAAAAATTGAGGAAAAAAAATCGGATATCTTATAAAAATTGTTGATAACGTAGTTGGTATAACACAGCTGTAGAGTGCCTTCACAAAAATACGAAAAGTTGTTGGATGCCACGCTCCATGGCTTGTGCTTAAACTCAAAATATATTTTATCCTATTTTTTTTACTAAAATCACATTACTTTTATGAGTATAGGCATGCAGATAAAAAGACCAATTCGTTTTCTAGGTTATATAAGTTACTAATTATATCAACTAATTAATTGTCATTGTGCAATTAATCATCATCAATTGGATAGCATGTACCCATATGTTTTTAAAAGGGGTGCTGGGTGTGCTCCAAATCAAGCAACCTACTCCACTAAACTATTAAAAGGTAAATGGAACCTTGTATTATAATGGCTTGAATTATCCTATCTACGAAGACAAACCCTGTAATTTTAGAGTCAAAGTGTGAAATATTATGCCACCTACTAGGTCACGTTGCTCAAGTTACACTTATATAATTACTTCTTTCTGGAAGGCCATCTATTCAGTAACTAGTTAACAACCTTACATGGATGATTCACTGGTACGCATGTGGCATTCAAAAATAGTGATGTGGTATATGTAAGTTTATTAACTATTTATAAAATATAACATTTAATTATAACTTTACTGTGTCCATACAACCGTAATTTAAATTAACGTAGCTTTTAATCGTTAGTAAAGTTTTTAAAATTTCTAGTGAAAATGTTTTAAATGCATCTAAATAACTTAAGTAAGCTCCTACAGAGAGAAAATTTAACATTTGGTCCATTTTCAACCATATGCAAGGTTCAACATGGAAATTCATAGAAAAATCCATTGTACATGAGGACCTTTTTGTATCCAAAGCAACGTACTTCTTACAGACCTTGTACAAAGAAAACGAAAATAACATTTCTCATACTGAATACTAATTTAAATGTTAGAATACTATTGAACGTAACACCGGAGGTCTGGAGAATATTAAGACACCTGTCAGAGAGCTTAGAAATGTTGTACTACTGAAATACATCGTAGTCTATACGAGATTGGTTATAGATAGAAAGGTGTCCCACCGCCATCCAAACGCTGTTTTTAAGAATCTAATTTTAAGGTTATTGAAAAATAAGTTTTTTTGGTAATATACTGAATACCAGTTTAATGTTAAATTTATAGCACTAATATACGAGGGGTGAGTTTTTTTTAAAGTGATCCTATTAGCTAACTTTTTAATTTACACGAACTTAGCACCAACCACTTTTAAATTTGGGAAAACTCCTTGCTCAATTTTAAGTATTCACATCAGGGATACACTTTCAAATTTTTTGAAGCTTGGCCGCCATAATTGTGAAATTTGAAAAAAGATTTCGTGATTCTTATTCGGACTGAATGATAAAAAACTTGCAGGTCCACGTAGTCCTGAACCATTATTAGTAGATAAATAGAAAAACTCTAATAAATGCAAAAATTATTTAATTTGTAGTTTAGAATATGAAAAACACGAAACATAAAATTAATAGGGTGTTTCCATAACATATTTTAAAGAGTTGGCCGCACGTATTGGCAAAATAATTAATGATAAAACTTCCAGTACCACGTAGCTCCCTTTGAAACCATTATAGAGTTATTGAAAAACTCTCAAAAACAAAAATGTATTTATTTTTGTTGAGTTAGAATCCTTAAAAAAAACCAACATAAAATACAGAGTTTTTCCATATTAGAGAGTTTTACAAGTTGACCGTGCCATATTGGAAAAAATTGGCTGGCCGATCTTCAAAAAAATTTGAAAGTGATATCCCTGTAGTGAAAACTTAAAATTGAGCAAGTTAAACCAAATTTAAAAGTGTGCGTGCTAAGTATCGTGTAAATTAAAAAGTTAAGCTATTTGGATCACTTTAAAAAAAACTCACCCTGTATAACCTATATAGAAATACTAGTGATATTACATTTGTTTTTTATTTTATAATTCCTACAGTGAAGTCATAGACATTTAAAATGTGACATGGAAAACAATTCTTGTTATAGAACAAAAAAAAAACACTGGCAGAAGATAAATATTTTGAAATTTTTTTTAGTATAGTTTTTAGATGAATTTATACCGTTCGGGGAATGTGGTGCAATAATTAATTATAACAAAAAGTACATATTATGTAAGAGAAAAAAATCAAACCCAATGTTCTTTTCTAGTATAGCTCCATAACGCATTACACAAATTTTACATTTAATTATCACACTGATGTTACATTGGGCTACTTACAAAATTTCCAAATTT